>NW_022146648.1:191863-195566 GCF_002938485.1 Sitophilus oryzae | reverse complement strand
CTATTGCTTCGTTCAGTTACGTGTGCTACTCGTAGCGATTTTACCAAGAGACCTTTTACGTAAAAAACGTCGAAAATGTATATTTTTACTCGGTAGTTTTATACAAGTACGGGCGAAAAGTTATTAGTCTTCAAACCAGTTAAAAAAAATATGTAGGTGGCGCCACTACTAGTAAGTCATATTGATATAAATTAAATTTCTCATGTTAAAATCTCCCAGACGCAATTTTTTCATCCAAATATTGACATTACTTCAGAAATTATTTGGAAAAAAATCGAAATAAAATGAAACTTCTACACCCTGTATCTGAAACTAAGCATTTTAGAACATACATTTATACGAACTTTTTACTTATTTTTATCTGCAGAAGTTTATAAGTTTCGGAATACAGTTTGGACCACACTGTATTTCTCTAATGAACAATAAGTTAAATGTATGGAACAATAATAATTATTCATATTATAAACCCACAGAAATGTAAATAGAGATAGTCTAAATCATAATAACAATCAAAATATTTATAGTTATAAGAAAGAATTCAACAAATAGGCAGAAGTAATTTATGTTATTAAAATTAATTTATTATTTTTTTTAAATAAGGATATTTATTGTATAAACAAACTTTAAATAAAATATTGAAGATTTTATATTTTTTTAGCAAAAAAATTCATTCATAATAGCGTATAAGTAGTTCTTCTAAATAATATGAATTTAAAAAGGTGTATTTAATTTTGTAATTATCACTGTGGTTAGATTTTACTTCCCGTAAATACAAAAACCAACAAAATCCAACTTACATCCTCTCGTTAAATAAATATAACCACTAAATTGGTTTTATTAATATTTAATGTATACCTAAATCATAATAGTGGTGGTTATATCAACTATGAATGAGAATATACAGGGTGTCCCAATATTCCGTGGATAGTGGATATAGAACTACTATACGTGTTTTTGGAATCGAAATAAGTTCATTGGACACAATTTACCTCTATACAAAAGTGCTTCGTTCGTCCGTTTTTTGTCTCTTGTAAAAAACGCCACCGCGCATTTTGAGGAATTTTTTTTTAAAGAAAAATTTTTTAAGGAAAAAAAGATTCTCCGAAGTTAAAAAATTGTTTCTGGTAAGCACCGTAAACACGTTCCTGGTAAACACATAAAATCTAGTATGCGCTAATAATCTAGTTGGCCAAAATAAGGAATTTTATTTTAGTATCAAAAATTATATTTGAGAATAAGCTTCAGAAAATTTAAATTAATTAACGTTCGGGTATATTTTTGATTGATGCCCTCTAACGAACGAACGCAGCACTGGAGGTAAACTGTGTGTGATTAACTTATTTTGATTCAAAAAATACGTAGTTATTGTTCTATGTCCACGGAATATTGGAACACCCTGTATCTTTTGTAGGCCTAGTTTGGAAAAAAATTCTCCAATGTTTTCCTCTCAAAAAGTATGATAAATTTTTCTCAAAATGTCAATGGTAATAAAAAAGTTTTTGTTTTGTAAAGACTATCCGGGGATATACTATATGTCAAATACTTTATCATAACATACTATGCCAAATATTTTAAATTGCGTTCATTATTTTAGATGTTCGAGATATAGCTTGTAACATACTACAGTACGTTTCAGGATCGTCTATACAAACTTTTTTATTATTAACATTTTGATAAAAGTTAAAAAGTGTATTCTTTATAAAAATGTTTGCTTGTTCTAAAATGGATTTTAGAACTTGTCCTTTAGCTTGTCTTAATGCTTTTCCAAATATTCGTACCTTTTTAGAGAAAAAAAAGATATGAAAGTAAGTTGAATTTTTCCAAATCCCAAAAACACCCAAAAATTAAACGCGTTAAAATTTTGTACAAGCGCAAACCAGTTTGCGCAAATTATCTGAGTGTCCAAACGGCCCTTTAGTCACAAACGTTTTTGCCTCGGGTAAGGGTATGGAAATTTGGAAAAGTATAAACCATTTCAAAACAAGCTAAAACTTTTATGAAGAATGCATTTTTCTCACTAAGTTAATAATAAAAAAAAATCCTTAAAAAATAAAATGATTTTGTTAATTGCGCAAATTTGTTTACAAGTTAAGAACCGCTGAAACTGTTATCTCTTTATATGCTAAACCCAATGCATATTTACATAAAGCAGATGTTTTGATCTCTAAGCCATTGTTAGGAGATTGAAGCACTGTTACCTATTATTACGATAAGCATTTTCAATAACTTCGCTACCACTTACAGAACTGTTTGTTCGAAAAAGTCTGCGAATATAGTCCATCTTTACCGCAACTATACGCACTTGACACTGCAAACGATTTACCGATTTCCGTCTAAAAATACTTTTCTGTATATACTAAATTCGTACACCACACGCCACGGCCTGCTAGAAAACCTAAACACTACTGCTCATGCTGAAATTACGGCGTTTTGTTTGTTTCTGTTATCGGTGGTTATCATATCTCGCCCTATATTTGTTTCGTTAAAAAGTATAATATTCCTTACGCGCCCGGTCACGTGAGACCCTGGAGACTAACGTTTACCTGTCAAATTCGTATGTGTGTATAAGTTTTCATGCGGCATCTTTCATATACAGGGCGTTTCATGAATACAAACAGAAATTGAGAGCCTTCAGATAGCCCTAAGAAGTACACACACTTCATGGGCACACACAAGCTAAGCACACACAAATGTGCATTTAGTGATGAGCAAGACTGGTCTTGGACTTGGGGTGTTGGTCTTATGGCCCCTCTACACTTGGTTGGCCAATATGGTGCATGTATTGGTCGGAGAATTGGCTAGATCAGTTTGTCTCGATGCAGGCCAACTAGTATTTAACCATTTAACCACATATACTGGTAGGTACTGCAATAGGTACTGCCTAAAGCTTGATTTTCGTGCGTCCGTTATCTCTACATGTGATTGGTCATAGCGGTTTCGCGGCACTTTTCATCCGTAATTTTTTTACTCCAGCCCGTCAACGGAGAAAGATCGTACGTTAACGGACGTTTTGGCACTTTTTGACAAATTGAATCTAAACTTAATAAAAATATAATAGTACAAGAGCTAGTACCGTAGAGAAAACGAGACTTTTAAGAAAGCTGGTTCTTTAATATATTTTTAGCTATGCTCTCCTAACCAAAGTGCGGACCGTCTGGCTGCCCGTAGACTACTGCGATTCGCTACTGCGCATCACATCTGTACAGGGTATCCTATTTTCGTGTGTTTTGTGGGATCTCTCGTTTATGAGTAGAGATACAATAATGCGATTTTCACAATACTTTGCTATTTTTTTTTGAAACTAAATATGCTACATATAGGTTTGTCCTAGCCTCTTTAGTTCCTGAAATACAAGGCGAATTTGTGATGCGCAGTAGTGAACAGATGTTGAATATAGATATGGATGTGCAGTAGCTTCGCAGATGATACGGTCGTACTGGCTGGCAACATTCTACACCTTCAGAACATGGTGGACTGCATCGTTGAACATAGCATGCAGTACGGATTACACATCAATGTTAACAAAACTAAACTTGTTGTATTTTCCAAAACACCGGGAAAAACTGTCTCAGAATTAAAAACAAGGTGGTAGAATAAGTATCGTCCATAAAGTATCTAGGAGCCCTCGTTAAGCGACGCTTGCTTGCGACCCCAAAACTGAAATGTTAGCGAAGATCGAACAGGCCAGACGTACTTTTGCTTC
>NW_022146648.1:89611-190619 GCF_002938485.1 Sitophilus oryzae | reverse complement strand
TTTTGAATTTAGCGCGGCGATTGTAAATGTACGCGTCGACCGGTTGTTTTTCTCTGTCCGCTTCAGGCTTCGGCTTATGCCAATATCGACAGGTCAACCCCTGTATAGAGCCTTTAACGTGTAAGACAGTGATGTAGGCAGCTTAATGGCAAATCAAATGTATTAAAAAGAGAAAAAGTTGGGTGGGTATGGTGGGAACATTTCTTCTGAGCGGTATTGCCGGATTTTGCATCAAAAATTTCAAACCGCATAAGTAGACGTTTCAAAAAATGTGGCATCTAGGGTTGGATCTGGATTTTCAACAATTAGTTCCATTTTACTTACGCAATAGTAATATTACATTTAGCTTTAAATATATATTATCTTCATTTCAGTAGTATACATGAACATTTTTAACATAGTTTATTTTATTCTAATTTCTTTAAGACTACGATAATATACTGGTCGGCAAGAGAAAATCTTGGGTCGTTTATTTTAGTCATCATTTACCTACATGTCTATAAGTGAATCGCTATGGCAATCTTGTAAGTCGGGGAGAGAAAATTATTACCTATCCACTTAATCCGAAGCTCAACTTCATACGCTGGGGAAAATTCTTGCTCTTTTCTCTTTTTTCATTTATACAATCACAGAGTCTATAGACTCTGTGCACGACAATCGGCACCCAAAGCCGTGTGTACATTATCGGTTATATCATTAAAAATAAATCCAACCAAAAAAATATGCTGTATTACGTAGTAAATGCTGCAAATTCTATTGTCGACCATTCTAATCAGTAGTAATAATAATGGAGTGAGCAAGTGTGAAGTGAGACATTAAATGATTGATCTTTTTTGTTAAATTACGTGGTATAACTTAACACAATGATGAATCGTTTAATGTTTCATATGCACCTCCATAATTATTTAATCTGTAATCATACTGATTACATTGTTCAACAACAGAATTTGCGCTTTAGTAATGTTCTTGGAATTAATTAGATTATCTTGGTCTTATTATGCAACTAAGGATGTACGTGTCTATGTAATAGTGCATCAGCATCTCTCTCAATATATCGTATTGTACTCAACAAACGTTGACAATATTGAGAATCAAGCAACCAAAGCCGTACGCTTCATTAACAAACCAACCAAAAAATATGCTCTATTACTTAGTTACGTACATCCTCAGTTACATATTGAGACAGATAATCAATTAATTACATAATGTTGTAAATATCACAAATTCTATTGCCGACCGATCCGGATTAAGTGGATAGGTAATAAACTTCGCTCTTTTTCTCTCCCGGGGTATTTTATAGTCTTTTCTCCTTCAGTATATCGTATTGTACTGAACAAACGTTGACTTTATTCTTCATACACACAATCGGCATATAAAGCCGTACGTTGTACGTTTTATTAAATAAATTAACCTTTTGTTTGACATTGGTTCGTTTATGCTTTATTTAATGATTGATATTATTTAGTAAAGATATTACAAAAATAAAAAAAAAAAACTAAAAAAACTTAATTTTAAGTAAAGTTCTTTGAAATATATCTGTATTACTATTATGAATGAAAACTCTTATCTATTTTTAATTTGGAACTATATTGATTGCCATGTGTCATGTTTTTATTATTATTGTCAATTTTCTGCGGATAGCTGATAAATTAATCTATTGTCAATTCAATATGATTATTATGATGTTCAACACCATTTTGTTGTTCATAAAAACGGCCTTTTTATTACTTCTCTGTCATACTGATCCATCAATAAATATTTCTTACGTTTTGCAGCAGACCAGCAAAAAATTTATTAATTTTATGAATCCTTTATATTTACTCATCCCTGATTCCATCCAACTATGGCCGCTGATGAAGCGGGAGGTAGACGTTCGCTTTCGGTCATAGGCGTACTTGAAAACAAAATTTTATCCTCGTATTCAGAATTGTAAATAGCAATAAAAAGGATAAAGATAAGTAAAAACTTTATACTGATAAGTTTGCTGTACCAATATTAAAAAAAATTAGGAAATATTATTTCATAATATTATGACATGATAATGTTATAATGTAATACTATAAGTAAAGTAAAAGATTTGAAGTTAACATCTCCTTTTGCTGACAGGGCTAATTTGGACGGGGCCTACTTTATTTACGCGGAATCCGAACAGCGGTCTCGGTCAATGACCGAGCAAGTGTCTAAATCGACTCTACACACCAGGTGATATCCGATCTTATCCGGCCTTGAACCGGCGTGAATGAGCAGTGTGTGTCAAAATATTTTACACTTTTGCCTTTATTGGCCAACAGCACGATACAGAGTTTCGAACTGGTCATTCGTCTATCCACTAGTATCGCCTTACGTCGCTTAACTCCGGTGTTCTAATGGGAACCGGTGTTTCGACGTAGCTGGACCGTTGGTTGCCCGTAATATTATAGCTACAACCGTTATAACACTAGTTATACCAACCCGCATAAATTCAGTATCATTATAAATAAGTAATTTATTTCACACCTCCCAAAGGGTAGCTAGCAATAATTAGAATCATAAAAAACGATACCTCTAATGCTTATTAATTTGTTTAGTAATGTTACCTGTCGTTTTTGCATATAAAAAATTCGTTTATCTGTTTTGGCTTATGATACAAAACCCGGGCTTGATCATAAAAACTTTTTGATCATGTCGATGAGTTTTTTTATATTGAGTATGTATGGGGCTTAAGAAGTAGCGTGGTGAAGGCGTTGTTCCACTGTTTGCATCTTAAACATTGTCAGCTGTCAAAAAGATTATTATTATTAAAAATTCTAATAAATTAAATTTTACAGAATTCATAAGCAAAACTTTTAAACTAAATTGGCTGTAATACTAAATCTAAAATGAAAAATAAAATATTAGTACGCTTATGACTCAAGCTTGGTTTGGTTTGGTGGCGACACGAGCGAAGAGATATGCATGGCTTCCACATTTCTAGAGGCGGGGTGAGACAAATAAAGTGGTGGGAGAGAATATGGCCGTAGATGCCAGGTCTAGGAAATATTCCCTAACATTAAGGTTTCTATCCAGGAAATAACTTTTTAGAAAGCATATTATTTTCTATATTTAAAAATATATGTATTTAATTTTGTTTTCTCAAACTTGGCATTTCTAAAAGTATCAGATAAATATTTTAAAAGAATATTTTTGTTGGTTGACCGTGCCAACCAGGCTTCAGGAAATTTTCAAAAACTTCATCTGGCAACACTGACAGTATCGAAGTCCTAGAACGGTTGACAGAAATCAAATCAGTTGGATTTTGAAAGGGGTTGGGTGTACATCATTCCACAATATATTTACGATTTTGAAGGTTATCCATACATCTCGAGACGCTTAATCTTTTAACAATAAAAAATAATAAAACGTCCGGTTGTGGTATCTATACTGCTCATGTTTTTGTTGCTGTTTCAGTTAAAACAAGTTAAAACAAGCATTAAAAATGACTCTAAAAATCAACTTTTAAAAAAAGGACAATTAGCAAATAATTATAAAAATTAAATCAAAGGTTCAAAAATACCTCCCAGTTGTGCTTCGCAATAGCCAAGACGGTTATAAACCTCTGACCTAACTTTAGCTAACATAACAGCGGGGATATTTTAACGACTGAACGATTTTTAATCGCCGCTCGTCAATATTCATGGGTCGTTCATGGTTATGGCCATAAATGGAGTTTTTTTACATATCCCCACAGAAAGAAGTCATCGGGCGACAAATCAGGAGAACGTGGTGGCCACTTAATTGTGCCTTGTGTGGAAATTAGCCAATTGGGAAATGTGGTTTGAAGGAACAGATTTACGTTCCGCGCGTTATGCGCAGGACAGCCATCCTGCTGAAACCACACTTCCTCAAAATTGATTGGCAAATTTTGAACTGCTGGTACAATTTGGTTTTGTAGCATATCCAAATATTTGCCAGCTGTTAACATACCATCAATAAAAAAAAGGCCCAATGATATGATTTTGCAGCATGCCAGCCCAAACATTTAGTTTTTGTGGATATTGTGTCCGCAGTGCCATACTAAGGTGCTTAATTTCTCGAGACCAATAACGTACTATCGAAGGATTGTGGTAGCCATGTAAGGGAAACGGAGTTTTCATCTGAGAACAATATATTTTCCAAAATAAATTATTCCGATCGGCTCTTTTTCTCTTACAGCCTCGCAAAACTCCAGACGTCTGTTACAATCTGCCGGAAAAATTTCTTGCGTGGTACTGATTTTGTAGGACTTATATCCATGCTTTTTAAAACCCTGCGCACTGTTCGAGCATTGCAACCCACTTGTTCGGCTATATTTCTGCTTGAACAAGGTTCGCTTGTTCCGACCGCGGCACAAATATAAATTTCCTTGTCGGGAATCACCCTCTCTGCGCCTTCCTTATTGTCACAATTTCTGCACGCCGCAATGCAGCCTGTTTGCTCAAATTTATGGACAATGTTGTGTACAGTTGTGGCACAAAGCACAGGGCGATCTTGAAAGGTAAACACAAAACGCCCAATGACCTCTTCCACACTAGACGAAATGTAAAAGCATTTAACGATATGCACCTTCTCTTCTGTCGTATAAATAGCCATTTTGAAACACTTAACGTACATACCGAAACAGCTAGGCGAAAAGAATGATGCAAAAAATAGTTTGGATCTCAGGTGATCTATTTCCCTTTCCCCACCCTTTCATCTACATAAAGGTGCGCGGTCACCATCCGAACGAACGAATGCTACTATCCAACGAGCGAACGTCCAGTGTTGTTCGCGCGGTTCTATAATTTTCGTTCGTTTGCGAACGTCTCTGATATACCGACTGAAAACGGATGATGGAGCGAACCGAATGGCGAACGGCCGCATGCATTCGGTTTGCTGTCCAAACATACCACCTCATTCCTTGGTTCTTCGATAGTGAATACGAACTCAACATAAAGCAAGCACCGCCCCTCTCAATGCGTTCTCCCACCATGCTTATGCTTTACCTTGCCCACACCCGTAAAAACCGGCAACACTGGATCGGTCGCACCGGCTTCTCGCCGGCCCCTTTTGATGCTGTCTCTCTGTCTGTCAACCGGTCATTTATATTATTCTCTGTCTTACACGTTAAAATCCTATACACAGTAATCAAATGACCAGGTCATGAGGGAAACAGAAGTAAATCCAGATTTGTCTCGAAAATTTCTAGCCGCGTTCTTCGTCCCACCATTCGTTTTCGAACGTCGCCGTGCGTATGAGTCATAGTGGCCAGGCCTAAGGCCGAGTTCACACGGGTCCGCAATAGTATGAATGACTAGGGATGGCAAAAAACTAAATATATCGATATATTGAATTATTGAATCATACGATAAAATAGATTGATAATAACTTAAACATTTTATCCAAAATATGTAAAAAATTGTGCAATTAAATTTCAGGAAAACGGTTTACGAATGTTCTTAAAAATAAACAAAATATACAGGGTGTTTGAAAACAGAAAACTTCAGGGGGCGATTCCTTGTTCAAAATAAATGGTAGTTGTTTCATATACGTTGGGTCAAAAGTCAACCATTAGTTTAGGGAGATATCGCGGTACCAAGATGGCGGAAAATAAATGTTTTAATTTTTTATCTTGAAACGAAAAGAGATAGACCAATGAAATTTATGGAAGCATTACTGTTATGAAAACACACTTTCTGGTAATTTTCTCTTTTTAAAATGGAGTGGAAGGGTTGAAATAAACTACCCCTATTATACTTGTTAAAGAAATTTAAAGAAAAAAAATCTTATCACCACATGCAAAAAAATTTAATTTTTTAATTTGGATAGTTTAGTTGTTTAGAAACTTTTTATCTCTTGTATTTTTTTGATAAAAAAAAAAAAACTGATTTGAAATTAAAAAAAAAATAAAATGTAAAAAGCATTACTCCATGTCAGGACAAAAACATTTTTATTTTTAATATGTACTTTTTTTTTTATTTACTTTTGTACTTTCATGAATTAAGAAACAGGATTAAAAATTGTGTTTGGTAAATAATTTTAAGAGGTTATCGTTCAGAGGAAAATGTAACGATATTATTACTAAATACGTTTGATAGCAGCCTTACTAGACTTTTTCCAAAAAATGTTTTTGGTCATGACATGATTGTAATGTAAGCTTTTACATTTTATTTTAATTTCAAATCGGCGAGTTTTTACCTCAAAAAAAAAACACAAGAGATAAAAAGTGTCTAAACAAACTAACCATATTAAATTTTTTTGCATGTATTTGATAAGATTTTCTTTAAATTTCGTTAACAAGAATGATAAGGGTGTTTATTTAACCCCCTTCCCACTTATTTTAAAAAGTGAAAATTAACAGAAAGTGTGTTTTCATAACAGTAATGCTCCATAAAATTTCATTAGTCTATCTCTTTCGTTTTCAAGATAAAAAATAAAAACATTATTTTTCCGCCATCTTTGTACCGCGATATCTCCCTAATGGTTGACTTTTGACCCAACGTTTATGAAGCAAACTACCCTTTATTTTGAACAAGGAATCAGCCCCTAAAGTTTTTCGCATTTGTTTTGAAACACCCTGTATATTATTTTATTTAACCTTTCAAGGGCTGTAATTTCTTCTGGAAGCATTTTAGGGCATATGTTCATAGGAACTTGTTCTATTTTTATCTGTATATTCACCCACTAAAGTTAGATACACTATTTTTTGATACCCTGTATACTCTGAGTCCGAATAAAAACTAACTAGCACTGTGCATAGAAATAATATTTCAATTGTGCTTTATTTTTAATTCAAAATTTTTTTTTTGTATTTTTGTTATTATACTAATTAATTACGAATAAAACTTTAATATGCACTCAAATGCAAAAAAAACGCACCAGAAGACATTTTTGGTCAAACTTAAAGTGTTTATATTTTGTTATTTTTAGCTCCATTTTTATGATTTTTTTTTAGTAAGCTGTATACAGGGTTGTTCACCACATACGACACGGAGTATTGTAGCTAAACGATTAGATTTTTACAAATTTATGTTTTGGGTTCGGTGAAGGACTATTAGAGCTACAGTTTAAAAATATTTTTACAAGATACAGAGTGTCCCAAATAAGTAAAAAATATTATAGTTGTATTTTTTTTTAATGGAGAGTGTCCCAAATATGTAAACAATATTATAGTTGTATTTTTTTTAAATGGAACAATCTCTGTATATTATTCTATTTTTTAAATACTAAATGATTAAAAATTGATAAATTTGATTCAGGTATATCATACTTAAACCTTTTACCGTTTTTTGAATATTTTCTAATTTAAGTAAATGTGTAAAAAATTTTAAGGCTTCATTTCTCCAAGGGTGTCAAAGCTTTTTAAAACTAAATATTTATTAAAGATATTTAAATAAAAAAAAAAAAAATTGTATTATACCATTTTTTACCCATCTCTTCAAGTTTTCGTAGAAAATGCATTTTCTTATAATTTAGACCTCATTAATCGCCATACCTATGGAATATTGACATCTTAGATTATTTTTAAAAGTATTTACGGGGCCTTTTCAAAGAGACACTACATACATTAATATTGTCGAGAGATAGTTCAGCTTATTTTATTAAAAATAAAATAAAAAACTGTTGTAATTGTAAATATTTTTTGTTAAAGAGGGCCAATTAATATGATCCCAGTTATTCAAACTACATTAATTGACCGTTTTTACCTTGGATTAATAATAATTGCTAGTGTAAATGAAATGTAGTGAAGATTAAGATCTAGTACTTGGCAACATTGTTGGATGCCTGAGTAGACTAGTGGGACGTAGACGCTAGTGCACTGTTCGACATAGCCACTTCAAATTGTTAAAGTGTGTCGTTTCGTTGGAGAACCATCCTCTGGACAGCCCACCTGATGAAGGGTAGGGCCAGAAACCGGTCGTGGGGAGTTGAAATTGGTTCCCCCCTTAACGAAAAAAAAAATTTTTCCTTTTTATCTTTTTTCGATTTTCGAAAATTGAAAAATATAGCAGGTCAAGGCAAGAAATTTGTTTTTTTTTTTTTTTTATTTAGAAATTCATTTATATTTTTAGTTATGATGACGCATTATATTAATCGACTGTTTACGTTGATTAATAATAATTGCTCCAAAATTGAAAAACTGAATTTTGTGTGTGTGTATTAGACACTGTAGTAAAAAGTAACACCTTATAAATTTTATTTCATTTTCTGACGAATGCTAATTTATAAAACCAGAGACTTTCATTTTCAAAACTTATTATTATATTGGATTTCTGAGCCAAATCCACATTTATTTAGAATACTTTTGCTTAACTAAAATAATTTAAAGTATGTAACTAACTAATTTTTGGTCGAAAATAATTGTGTGGTATATTTGGTATACTCTTTTACAAATATTTAAACAGATTTTTTTTTTAAACAATTTTCTTTTTGCAATATTTACCACCTATATATAGTATATTTTAGCATACACTACTGGCAAAGGAATATTAGCAATAGGAGGTTTTCTATGCGATAAAAAAAGATGGTAAGTGTGCAAAATACACTGCAGTGCAACAGAGACGGATAAAGTGTCTTTTTCCCTACCATCGTATAGGAGAAGTGATCATAGAAGTGATACGACGAGAGAGCCCCTGCGAGAGGGGCGCCGGGCGGGTCTTTAAGACGCTTGTGTGGGGGCTACCGCCTACTAATAGAACAGAATCGAAAAAAATAGAAACAGGACGGACAGTGTTGCCATTCAATTAAACTGAAATCATATTTCGTCAAAATCCTAAATCTTCTAATCCCATTATCTTGCCTACTTAATGAAATATTAAATAAAGTACGAAACAATTTTAAGAATGTTTTCTCTAGGCACATAACTTCTTTCTTAAACGAAAAGTAACATGCAAAACTTTGATAACATTTCTAAAATAGCAAGTGCAATTCTATGAAATGGCAATACTGTAAGATCTTCCTAGCAGTCGCCCTGACACAGTCGGTCGGCGGCAGCGCTTGACAAAGCCGCGGCTGTGTCAAAGGAATTAGGCCGAAAAAAACTTTTTAAGGAGTAGACTTTTGAACAGGGTTGCCGGCTTTGTTAGATTATAATTCCATACGAGAACAAAATTCTCGGTAGATCTTCACCAAAAAATTAAAAAGTACAGAACGAAATAAAATATAATATTTAAGTCCAAAATTAGCATTCCTATGTGTCGTAATAACAGATCACCTCAAATAAAATACAAATATAATAAATATAACAAGAATTAGAATAGCTAGGCATATTATTTTAATATTAAAATAAAAAAAATATTGAATTAAATAATATTAATATATTAATAAAAACATATAAAAACTATAACAAGTAGGGATAGTAGTCACAAATTAGTGTAGTAGTCACTTTTTACCTTTGTACAAATTTTGATCAGTGATATCTAAAATTACTTTCATTTCAATGGGAAAGCTGTAGCAACTCTCAACTCTTTTTTCATATTAATATATTTTTTTATGGGAAAAATCACTAAAATATTTGTCCGAATTTAGGCTTGCTCTTTAACTTTAAATTTTGTTTTTTGTTTACATTTTTTGGGGAAAAATATATTTAAAAAAAAAAAAAAAAAAAAAAGAAATAAAATCTTTTCAAAGATATCAACTTCTTCGGACATGTCGCCAATACCGCGCCTAATAAGGAGTAATAAGGATTTTTAGGAATATCTCTGCAACTAGACAGAACTGACCTGTATGTCTGTTATTGATTAAATAAAATTTAATGAAACAATAATAAAGTCAGATTATACAGATTCCAACGCGGCAGTCGCTTAATTTTTAGTCAAATAAGTCAGCTTTTTAATAGTGCTTCTATTGTAAAACTAAAGACGCAGTTGAATATATCGTTAGATTTTTCTTTAAATCGGTAGATCGGTAGCTTACAGACGAAACCGGTAGACCTGGCAACTCTGAGATGAACTGACGGGAGTCAGAATAGCGAGGTGCGGAGGAGCGGGAAGGGAAATAAAATAATGGCGATAAATAAAGAGCAGGGAGATGGGTATCATGAGTGGATGGGAGTTGGCGGAATTTCCAAAATTTGTTATCTCATTGGAGTTTGTCTAAGTAGACAGTCGCAGTGGAAGTGGAAACGGGGAAGTTGTTGTCCATCTCTGTTTAAGCATAGACTTTTATAGGCGTTTCATTCCAATGCATGTAATTCTTATGCCTAGAGATCCATTAAGCCGGGCCTGTATATGTCGCTTAAAAAATCTCTTTGAAATGTCAATATTCCATGGGTATAGTGATAAATGAGGTCTAAATTATAAGAAAAATGCATTTTCTACGAAAACTTAAAGAGATAGGTAAAAAATGGTGTATAATATAATTTGATAGACAATTAAATTGTACATCTACCTCCTAAAATATACAAGGTGTTTCATTTAAATTAAACAAGTTTTTTTTTTTTATTAAAAAATAGTAGTAACTATATAAAATAAATTTTTGAAAAAAAAAAAAAAAAAAATTAAATTTTATTATTTGCTAACATAATATGCTGGATCAATACATAATCTTCAGTAAATATTTAGTTTTAAAAAACTTTGAAACACCTTTTGGATGAATGAAGCCTTAAAATTTTTACTGCAATTTCATAAAATTGAAAATATTTAAAAACCGTAAGGTTTAAGTGTGATAAACCTTAATCAAATCTCTACCTTTATTTCAATCGTAGAATCAGTAAAAAAATAGAATAATATACAGGGTGTTCCATTTAAAAAAAAATACAACTATAATATTTTTTACTTATTTGGGGCACTCTGTATCTTGTAAAAATATTTTTAAATTGTAGCTCTAATAGTTCTTCAACGAACCCAAAACTTACAATTTGTAAAATTCTAATTGTTTAGCTACAATACTCCGTGTCGTATGTGGTGAACAACCCTGTATAATTATATCAACTTTAACTCGTAAGCTAAGTTTTTTATAAACTTTAGTATTTGGTATATTATACAGCGTTAATGAAGGGGTTGTTTTTATCTTAAGTTTAATGCACCCTGTGCAATAATTCCGTGTGTACAGGGTGTCCCATTTTGGTTGAAATCATACGGTATCTCCGCTATTAGTGAAGATAGAAAGATGCGATTTGCACAAACCTGTCCTACTTTCTTGTCAAACGAAAGATGCTGTAAAAAAAAATTTCACAGCCCTCTTCGTTTCTGAGCTACAGGGTCTTTTTGGAAATTTTGCAATTTGGGACACCCCCCGTATCTCTGTTATTGCGAAAGGTATCGAGAAGCTAAAAACTGTTTATTGTAGAACTTTTTACGGAGAATACAGTGGCGTAGTGTGTTATTCTACGAAAATAATATTTTCGAATATATGAACTAAAGTTATGTTTTCTTAAATGGAACACCCTCTATATTTATAAATTATATGAATTTGCCATAAGCTTCTGAAAAATATATATCACTTTATATTTATTTTCACTATTTACTGCAATATTTAGAAGTTTTTATTAAAAAATTATATTTATTAGTAGGCCATGACTTTGGCGATGATTGATAATAAAAGAAAATAAAGAATTATTAACAATATACTGCTGTCTATCTCTTGTTTTATATTAGGGGCCACTAACAATTTTTTTCTATAAATATTAGGAAAACTTAACTCTCTACCGCTATTTGTAAATCTTGGAAGTTATCGTACCGAAACTTTTAGATATGTTTTAGCTAATTTACATGAAATATACCTTCAGCAAGATGGGGCTTTCCCTAACAACTTTGAAAATATTAGAATTTTGTTAAATTATTATTTCTCAAATCAATGAATTGGAACCAATACAATGGACCCATGTGATGGCTTCCCTGATTCCTGGATTTGTCCGTTCTCGATTTCTGATTTTGGAGATTTTTAAAATATGAAATATTTCGTGGCAACTACAACAATGTCGAACACCTGGAAAATGCTTAAATAATGCAAGCTTTTAGATATATGCAAACCCATCTCGTTATAATAAATTCCGTTATAAAGAAAGAAAGATATATTCAGAGATTGAGTGGTAACAGTTCAAAAGTAAAATATATCAATGCCAAATAAAATTTTAATGTGTGTCTGACTATTTTAGTAAATACCATTTTGATTTTTATGTTATTTATCACGGCCTACTAATAAAAAAATGATATATTTTAAATATTGATGTAAATAGTGAAAATAAATATAGAGTGATATATATATTTTTGAGATGCTCCTAGAAAGACGGATCATATAATTTATAAATATACAGGGTGTTCCATTTGAAAAAACATAACTTTAGTTAATATTTTCAAAAATATTTTTTCCGTAAAAAAATAGACTACACCACTGTATTCTACGTAAAAAGTTCTACAAGAATCAATTTTCACCTTCTCGATATCATCCACAATAACGGAGATACTGGGGCTGTCCCAAATTGCAAAATTTTCGAAAAGACCCTGTAGCTCAGAAACGAAGAGGGCTACGAAAATTTTGTTTACAGCATCTTTCGTTTGACAAAAAAGTGGGACAGGTTTGTGCAAACCGCATCCTCCTATCTTTACTAATAACCGAGATACCGTATGATTTCAACTAAAATTGGACACCCTGTACACCCTGGAGCATTTTATTTTCGTACTCTCCTGAGCATTTAGCTTTGTGATTCATGTCAATACATGCTTTGGTTAATTTTTAAAAGCGAAATGAACTGATCACGATCAATTTGCAACTTTTTCAATTATCATTATTTTTTGACATAATTTTTTAATATGAAGAGATGGTTTTGGTGACCATTGTCGTAATTAACATTACGGTGCATTGGATACTCTATACTAAATTAAAAAAAAACGTTAAATACTAACGATACAGTTCTGGTTTTAATAAACATTCATAACCGATAACAGAACTAACGATATTAAAGGAAATATCGGTCATAAAAATTCATATACAAACAGAAAAAATGTAAAAAATACCCTAATACTTTGTATTGCCTTCCTTGGGTGCTACAACTGTCATTGAGGCTGTATATATCCATATTGCGTTACACATTTCCATTCTTTTTTAAGAACCAAGCGAAAGTTCATTTAATGAAGCTGGTACCGCTTAGAAACCTCTAAACCTCCTGCCAAGCATTTCCCAAACGTCAAACATGGTTCATCGTAGCACAGATAACAGATTATCATAGTAGCATAGAGTTCACAATAATCACCAAAGCCGCCTTGTCATATTGAAAAATAACTTCAAAAAGAAATAATAATTGAAAAAATTGCAAATTGTTGATGGCAAGTTCATTTCACTCTTAAAAATTAACCAAGGATGTATTGACATGATCCAAAAAAACAAAATGCTCAGGAGACATGGTTCTTACCGTAAAATTATATTTTAGGAAAATTTAGGTACACACGAAATTATGGGCAGGGTGCTTTAAAGTTAAGGTAAAAAATCAACCCCTCGTTAACCCCTGTATAATATGCCAAATACTAAAGTTTATAAAAAAATAAGTTTACGAATTAAAGTTGATATAATTTAATATACAGATTACTAAAAAATTCATGAATATGGGGCTAAAAATAACAAAAAAATAACACTTTAAGTTTGACCAAAAATTTCTCCGTTGCGTTTTTTTGCACCTGAGTGTATTTACAAAAATATTTTTTAGGTTGTTAAAGCGTTATTTGTATTAAATATCCAAACCTACTGGAGATAATTTATTATACGTCTATCAGTAGAAAAAATACTGATTTTTTCTGCTTTTATGTATAACTAGCGTGTACCAGCGACTTCGTTCGCGTCGAATTAATCATTTGTAATGGTGATGATAAAGCAAAGCAAGAATTTCCATTATCATACAAACTGGATAACATTTTCTCACATTTATGTCAGCATGAGAAAAAACAATATTGCGATATTATTATATAACTTGGTAATATTTGAGGGGTAGTTTCATCTCGTTGGAATTTGACTTTCGAAAAATCCGTTTGCCAAAAATAAGCTTTTTACGTCAAGCAGTGATGCAGCATGATTTTTTAAAAAAATTCAAAATATGTAAAAAAAAACAAATAAATTATGCTTGTCCAAGCGCTGTTTTTTAAATAACAAATATTGTAATATTTAAGGGGCGTTTTCACCCTCTTGGAATTTGAGATTCCAGAAACCCCTCCTTATCGAATCTCTACACCCCACAGTCAATCCGTTTGCCAAAAATCAGCTTTAAACGTCAAGCAGTTTAAGCAGAATCGTGATTACTCAATGGTCATATTTTATAAAACACCCTGTATAAATTTATAAAAAATCTTAAAATATGTAAAACAACAAAATAAAATATACGTGTTTAAGAGTTTTTCCGAAAAACTCACCGGTTTTTAAATAAAAAAATATTTTAATATTTGAGGGATAGTTTCACACCCTTAGAATTCGAGTTTCGAAAAATCCCTTCTTATCGAACCTCTACACCCTAAAGTCAATCTGTTTTCCAAAAATCAGTTTTTTACGTCAAGCACTTTAAGCAGGATCGTGATTAATCAATGACCAGATTTTTCGAAACACCCTGTATGCATTTTTAAGAAATCTTAAAATATGTAAAAAAACAAAATAAAATATACGTGTTTAAGCGTTTTTTCGGAAACGTTTTTTAAATAAAAATTATTGTAATATTTGAGGGGTGGTTTCACCCTCTTGGAACTGGAATTTCGAAAAATCCCTTCTTATCGAACCTCTACACCCTATAATCAACCTGTATGCCAAAATTGAGCTTCTTACGTTGAGTGTTTTGAGCAGGATCGTGATTAATCAGTATGTCAGTCACTTAAGGATTTTATATATTGGTATTGATATTCTCACACATTATCTTAAGTTTTAAATTATCTCCTCTGGCATTTTTTGTATCGCAGTAACACTTTTTTTTAATTTTCCAAGTGTACTTGAATCAAAATACGACGGTCGCTGCACGCGTGTCACTTATGGTATGGTTTCGCTTGTGTGTCTGGTGGCAGCGTCCAGCGTCCAGGCGCAACTGCCGGCTGCAGCGACTGACGGCTTGGTTGGCATAGTTCCGCTTGTGCGTTTGGCAGCTGCGTTCAGACGCAACCGCCGCGTTTTTAACCCTCCACGGGCGTTGCGTCGGGTTTTATAAAATCTAGGCAGTCTTCTACCATAGTAGAAAGAAAAGAGTAGTTGCACTCTCCCAAATATTTTCTGCCAGTTTTTACAATCTGTCGAATATCGGCAGATTGCAGAGCGTTTCAGTTGAGTTCCGTCCGTCGACCTGCGAGGTTAGAGCGTTGCGTCCCAGCACAGAGACAGATTGACAAAAAATGAGTGCCTTACTGGGTGCTGCTATTGGTTGTAGTGATAATTCAAAAAATTGTGCTTTGGGTTTTTTTTGAGAGTCATTTGTGATCATGTTTGTATTCAGGTTAATTTTCTCATGACTGATTACTACCTACTTAATAATTTGATTTTATTTTTATTTAAACCTCAATTTTTTTATCGATTTTACTTTTAACAACCATCCCTTGCTTGCTGTTTAACGAACTGCACCATCATTGACAAAAATTTGCTAGTGCCGAAAGTACCAGAAAAAATGGAAATCCCGGTTACTTAGAGGCATGGTACCGAGATTACCGGTTCCGAAAAACAGCTCCGGTTCCGGAAACGCTATAACGTACGATAACCGTGAATCGCCCTATACAGGGTGAGTCTTAACTAAGTGCAAATATTTTAGGCGTAGTATATTTGGGCCCCAAAAATATGAAGATGTTTCTGCGCATTTTTTTGAAAAAATATCTGGAAATTTTTTTAGTTTTTAGTTAAAAAACATAATTTCTTGACAATATGGTAACTGGGGTTTAAAACCGGAAATTCCGGGTTCTTTTGAGATATAAAAGAACCGGGACACGAAATTATTAATTTCCGGTTCTTTCGGTACCTTCGGGACTTGGTAACAATAACTAAAAAAATTCTCTTTTATTACGTGAGAAAGTAGTGATGCTATTTCTCATTGTCCTTGCTTCTTTTCTCTTTTGAAATTTCTGTAATGTTTATTAGCAATTATTGAAGTTTAAATATGTTATTATTTAGTACAATGCAATGTGTTGTTTAATGTATTAGTTATCCAATGAAAATCACCTAACCAATATATTACTACAAAACACATTAATGTTAAAATTAAACTTGTTTTAAACTAAAAAAAAGTTGTAGAAAATCTTTGAAATAGGTAATATACAAATATGTCATTATATATTTTTTCCGCATTTCTTCCCATCAGAAGAAATGTGAAAATATTTTGTTTTCAAGCAAATTTTTACTTGATGATCAATTTTTTTTATTTTATTTTATTGTGAACTCATATTTTCCTAAATACATCTCTGTGAAACTATGGCGAGTGCCACGACTATGATACTTGCCTATAGTTATAGACCACGACTATTCATCTACGGCAGTGGTCACGGGACGCGAGAACAAGGTCATATAAAGTGGCAGAAATAGAACAAAGGTTTTGACAAGGAGTAAAGCTACTAGTTTCCTTATACTATGCTTCTACTGTATATCGACAGCGACGTGTAAAGATGAATAAATGATTATTAGCTGCGCTTTTATTGGAAGAGGAAGAGGAAAGAGAAAATTTTAAAGTGTTGAAGAAGAAACGTCAAAAAACAAAGATATCTTTAAAAAGCGATCTATCGTAGCACTTTAATAAGAAATCATCTAATTGTGGATGAAAATAAGTTCAGAGCATTTTTTAGACTAAACGTTGATCGGTTTCAGTTTGTGTTGAGTCTTGTAAAGAAAGATCTTCAAAAAATGTCAACACGATTTGTAAGACATAGCACTAATTAATTTTTCATCCTCTATAGCAGAGAATTTTGGCGGCATAATTATAAAAAGACACGCAACAACGTGGCGAGTTCAACGTCTGTGCGGCTAGACTGAGACACGTCCTAGTAGATCGGCAGACGCATGCCGTTGGACGTCGGGCAGTATGGCTGGGACGCACAAGCGGAACCGGTTATAGAGCAAATCCAGTCAGAGAGTTGCAGCCGACGGTTGGCAGTTGCGTCCGGACGCAGCCGCCAGACGCACAAGCGAAACCATACCTTTAAGGGTGCATCCACACCTGGCACACCATCGGCATAGTCTGAAAAGCAGAACTGCGGATCGGCGTATCGATCACTAACAGTTCTATTGGGTGACATTTATTACAGATGAATTTTTCTAAAATTCATCTGTCAAAAATATCAGCTAATAGAATTGGCGGAGATCGATCTGCCGTTCTTCTTTTCCTTCGATGGTGTAGATGCACCCTTAGCCCACGGCCACACAGAAAGCATTTTTGCGTGAAGCGCCTTTTGCGACTAAAACAAAATAACAGGATTATACAGAGTGAGTCTTAAATAAGTGCAAATATTTTAGGGGTAGTATATTTCGACCGCAGAAAAAAGATTATGAGGTTTTTTTCGCGAAAAAAAAATTTGAAAATTTGGAGTTTTAAAAAAAATGGATTTTTTTTTAGTTTTTTGATAATATGGTAACATAGATAGTAGATTAAATTTACAAGAAAGAAAACCCAGAAAAGATCCACCCTTTCTCAAAATTTAAGCAAAAAATATATTTTTTTGGAAATTTTCAAGGTACTCCAAAATAACTCGGTTTTTTTGGAGTTATTTGAAAAACCGTAAAGAAAAAATATGTTTCTTTCATCGAGATCTACCAGCCCTGAAAATATTTGCACTTATTTAAGACTCACCCTGTATAAAAAAAACACGCAAAAGACGCAAATGAAAACAGATCAGTTTGTTTTCTGTAGCCTGTAGTCATTAGCGATTTCTAAGATAAGACCCCGTCATAAGCGGACGTAATATTTAATAATACAATAAAAATAAATTAAATAGTATGCATTTTTTTTCATTTTTGCGTATTATCTAAAAATATTTTTATAGAAAACATCTACTGTTTAGGAAGATTCTATTAAATTGAAGGGTTAAAAGTAGAGGTGGGCAAAGATTGAACGAGTCGTTCATTTGAACCAGTATTAAAAATGAATCGTGAGATTCGATTCACGGTTCGAAGATTCGTTAGAATACGGTTCGTTCAATTGAATCGTGGCCAGGACGGGGTTATATTACTGTTTTGTTGTATTTGAACAAACGAGTTGTAAAAAAGAGCTGTAAGAATTATTCAATCGGATCACAAAAAGTCGTGAGAATTAATTCATTAAAGTAAAACCTCCGAAGGCGAGTAAGGGGACAAATAACTCACAATCTTTAAAATGTTTATTTAAATTTAAATGCTTCAAAAAAAGCAGGGGGCGACATGTTTCGGGACTTAAAAAATTCCCATCATCAGGCCCAGAAATCAGAATAATAGAAAATTCCAATAGTCAAACAGAGGTCAAAATTATAAAATACGATCACAAAACAAGTTAAAAAGTTAAAAAAAAATTTTAAAAGGTTAAAAGGTTATATTTATCACAATAATTGTTCAATCACAGATAACAATATTGTAAGCTTAATTTGAAAATTAAGAAGAACTAGACTAAAATCATAAGGTGAGGGGAGCCGTATAATCCACTATAATTAGATAAATTGACAGAAAAAACAAACTAAGGCAATAATCAAATCATACCTCAATGCACAATTCAAAGAAATTTACTTAAACATTAGTCAAATGTATTTTGAGGGATAAATTTTTTATTTTTTGTATTAGTCATGTAAGTTAAGAATTATGATTATTTCAATTTGTATATGTAGATATTTAATTTTGTAGGATAAATTTTTTAGTTATGTTAATTAGGAGTAAGTTAATAATTATGTTTATTTTTATTAATTGGTATATGTAGAATTTTAATTTATATTTCAATTTATATATTATAGAAAATTAATTTTTATTTTAGTTTAATTTTTAGAAATTTAATTTTTATTTTAATTTACATATGTCGAACATATGTAGAAAATTATTTTTTATTTTAATTTATTTAAACTTGTGTTCTTTAAAATAAAATCATACGCACACAAGTTCGTCCTCAATTAAATATGGAAATAATGTGTGGAATTCCCATCCTAAAGGTAATTTTTTTGCAAATATTGTGAACCCATAACTTTCGATTCTTTGTTGTGATTTCTTCTTCTTCTATTAGCAAGGAGCTCATAATTATTTCTTGTTCGTTGTCAATCATTGTCGAGAAATATTAAAAAAACACGCTTATCATTGCAGACAGGACTCCGGAAGCGACTGATGAAAAATTCGATTGGCAAATACGGGTGTAGTAGGGGCAAAAAGAAACAAAAGAGCGAATAATGCGGTGCGTGCGGCGCGTTCGGTACGGGTCAGTGTGCGAGACAAGAAAAAAATGCGATTCGTGCGGCGCTGGTCAGTGTGCGCGTACCTTAAAAACACGCAAAAGAAGCGGCAGGACTGCAGTCAGCGTTGCCAGCGTCAGTACATATGTACTGAAATCAGTACAATTGAACGATAATCAGTACATCAGTACTACATTTCATATTTCAGTACATTTTCAAAAATGGTGTTCAGGGCTTATATCGGATTCATTACATACGCTGGTTTTATATTTTATGTGGGATTCATTTAAATGTTTCGTTTTCAATATTTGTAGGGGAAGAGTGGCATGAAAGAGCCAGTTTAAAAAAAAGGAACAAATAGTATTAAAATATATAAATAAATAAAAAAGTTGGCGTAGTTGGTAATTGTTTATTCATTTAAGTAACTAATGACTTTTTTTACATTTATAAAAATAATGATATTCGGCTCTTTCATAACACATAAGCTTTGAAAAAGCCACCTAAAGTTATGAAACAGCCAGATTTTTCTTACAGATCTGAAATTCTACTTTATCAAAGGCATAATTTATTAATAATCTTAAGACACAATTTGACAACTTATATAATTACAAAACATTTTATATAGTGCAAGCTCTCGATAAAATATTTATTTATATCTAAGTATGCAATGTTTGAGATGAAACATTGCAAACTTACTAAGTGGCCATGCTTTTTTTAAGAACTAATATAGCTTCAATTATTTTTTATGTAAACTATGTAAATTGAAAAACAAAATGAAAAAATTCAAACGATTTACGAGTCTTTAGTTTTGCTGGTTACAATTTTTATAAATTACGAGTGTCCAATTAACATGAGTGTTACGATTGTAAAATCGCTTATTTCTGGGGCTTACTCAACCGGGTCTCACAATGCAAATTCACCTCAAATATCTATTTAGTTGGTCATTGGCAAGCTCTCTCTCATTGTACATGAAAATAACAAAACAAACATTTACTGATCTGGATAAAATTAGTAGTTAAATAGTAAGACTCACCCGGGGGTACTGCGCCCCCTAGCCACTGATATATTCTATTCAATATATCCCATTCCATATTTTCCATCTAATTCAAATATCATTCGGTTATATATTGGTTAATAATCTTCAACAACTAGCTAGTGTCACCTGAAATAGTATAGGGGCTTCCCCCGGACGCAACTCTGCCGCTAAACAGATTCGCATCCCAATCGAATAAGCTAATTGGGGTACCTCACTAGTCTCTCTACCCCAACGCCGCATCGTGTCAATCGAGAAGACAAGGGAGACCTCAAACTCTCAAGACCAACCTCGAAGGAAAGACGTCACCAGAGGTTTTCTTCCGGTCAAACGACCCGTTGCCTTACAATACTTGCAACGTTTATAGTCAAAAGACTCTCAACCCCCAAATATCAGCTCTATGACAAAACACAACACAACAGCCGGCTGGCCAGTCTACTACTGCACCGCCGTAGGCAAGCTAAGCCTCCTCTTACAACACAATTTTACCGGATCGCAAATGTTTACATTACTTGCCAATGAATCATACTATCTTCTCTAATCGACTTTAAAATAGAGTGTTTTAGCATTACTAGATAAATAAATAGAGAGTTTCCGAATTATAAAACCATTATTATAACCAACTTATTTTCCAAGTTTTACACGATGAATCCAGTGTGCCATCGACATCCACAGTATAAAAAAAAAGATCTATTTTAATCAAATATTCAATAAAATTATTAAATTATTTATATAGTTAATTAACATAGGTCTTTTCAAACTGAATTATAAATAGGCTTTCAAAGAGTAAGTTATAAAGAAACTGACTTTTTCATCACACTGCTGCCCGACTCTTTCAAAACATATCCACTCAAGAAACATAATCTCGAAAATTAATATAAAGTTAAAGGTTTGCTGACAAAAGATATATGTTACTATAAGGCATAATATATTTATAAAGTTACAGTATCATATAACTATTAGATTTGTATAAAGAAAAGTAAAAAAAACAAATAAAATGAACTCGAAAACTTACTTTTTGTCGACAAGATATTGAACACGTCGTATCGGCGCTGTTCATTTCCAGTAAACTGTCAAATGTTTGTGGGCGACAACTGGCTAGTGTTGCTATCGTAAAATATTAAGACCTACACGATACATTCAAAAACTACCGCGGAAATGATAACGGCTCTTTCAAAACTTGTCTCTTTCATGCCACTTCTCCCCTATATTCATCTCTGGCTATTCTTAGAATATAGCGCCCAATGACATCTAAGTGATAGCGCCGAAGGCCAAAATATAAAAAAGAGGAGACATAAAACTCGGGTTGACAGCAATAATGTCAACTGTCAGTTGTTCTTATATTTGGCGGTCTAAACATAGACCTAATCCAACCTTTCGGTTTGCCGCGATTTATGCATGCAAACTTACTCATTCATTTGTCTATTGGATTTGTGCAGGTGTGAATTACGATTCTTTGAAATTTAAGATCTTTTTTTGTGTTTGAAAATAGCTTTATATAATATAATTTATAATATTTTGAAAACTGCTACTTGTAAAGAACTATTTTTACGCGTATAAAACTATTTGTTACCCGTAGAAACTATTTTTTACGCGTATAAAACTCTGTTATTCGTAAAAAAAACATTTTTATGCAAAAAACTATTTTTTACGTGTAAAAAACTATTTGTTACAAGTAAAAATATATTTTTTACTCGTAAAAGAGTAAAAAAAATTACGCAAAAAAACGATTTTTTACGTGTAAAAATATTTTTTTACGTGTAACGAACAGTTTTTTACATGTAAAAAATAATTTTCTTTTTGCGTAAAAAATGTTTTTTACGAGTAACAAATATTTTTATACGCGTAAAAATAGTTTTTTACGCGTAACAAATAGTTTTTACACGTCAAAAATAGTTTTTTTTGCTTAATTTTTTTTTACTTTTTTACGCGTAAAAAATAATTTTTTACTTGTTAGTTTTTTACACGTAAAAAATAGTTTTTTTTCATAAAAATGTTTTTTTACGAATAACAAAGAGTTTTATACACGTAAAAATAGTTTTTTTACGAGTAACAGTTTTATTCGCGTAAAATAAAAAAAAATAATAAAAATAGTTTTTTAGTGTAACAAAAGGTTTTTTACACGTAATAATTTGATTCACTTTTACAAAATTTATATTAAAATATCAATATTTTCTTAATACGTGGACTGCTCACAAATACACGTCGCGTCACTACGTATTTCTAAGCCGTTATCACTCTTAGGGTGGTGCATCCACACTATCCTAGAAACGGCGTATCGGCGTAACGGCGTAACGGCCTTGAATAGATTTCCAGTAATTCTATTGGCTGAAATTTTTGACAGATGAATTTGACAGATAAAATTTCTGACAGATAAAGTTTTGAAACAGTTTGATAAATCATGTCCTAAAATTGCGTTAGCAACTAGTCTATTATACAGAAAAGTCCACAGACTTCGAGACATAGGAAAATCAAGTCCATTTAGCGTGTATCCTTTGACAAGTTTTCAAAAATTACAGTTTTGTTTAGACTGACGTTTAATTTCATTTTATTTAAACTTGATAAGTTCGAAATTATTTACCTCAGATTCTTGAATTGCATTTAAAAATGGATGTGTGTCACGTTAATGAAAAAATTCAGATAATTAAGTGGATTTATTAGAACAAGTCGATTGAAGAAATGAAAATGGGATTTAGACAAGCTTTCGACAATAGACCGGTGCGTTCAAAAGCCTCCATTCACAGGATAAAAGAAAATTTTGAAAAATATGGCTGCGTTACTTCCCATATGCATAAGAAACCAAAAATTGAAGATAATTCTCGTGAGGAAACAGAAGTCTTAATATGCATTGCAGGAAAATCCAAATAGAAGCGGTAGTAGTGTACAAGTTGCTGAAGCAGTAAATTCGAGTACAACAAAAGTTAAAAGGGTCCTCAAAAAACATGGTCATCGTTCAAGAAAAGCTAGGAAGGTTCATGAAATTTTCCCCGACGATCAATTTCGCCGTATGGAGTTTTGCGAAATAATGATGGAAAAGGTAAATCTTGACGAAAATTTTCTTAGGAGAATCGTTTTTACTGCTGAGTCGTCCTTTTCCTTATTAAATCGGTAAAACTCCACGCAAGTGCGATATTGGTCAAGAGAAAATTTGCATAGGTTTTATAATGTGCGAACTCAATATCCACAAAAACTAAATGTTTGGGCGGGTATTGTAGGGGAACACGTTATTGGACCATTTTTTTATTGAGGGCAATTTAAATACTGCGAAATATTTAGATTTATTGCAACAGCAAATTGTACCGGCGAGATTTGGTGATATTTGGTGGCAACAAGATGGATGTCCAGCACACAATGGTCGTATTGTGCAAGAATATTTAAATATACTTTTGGCAATAAACTAATTAGTGGGTATGGAACCATCTTGTGGCCGCCAAGGTCACCTGACCTCTCGGTGAATGATTTCTTTTTATGGGGGTACATAAAATCTAAAATTTTCGCTATGAAGAAATTCAAAACTTGGAGCAGTGAAGGCAGAAAATATTTAATGCTTTTGACACTGTCACCCCTGATATGTTATCCAATGTGAGGAGGGGATTTTATGATCGTTTGGGTTATTGTTTAATGCAAGAGGGAGGCATTTTTGAACAATTTTTGTAATTTCTTAAATTTCATTATCCTGTTTTTTACCGTTTACCCATTACCTACCTTGACAAACATGGGAAAGCAAAGATCCTTTTCAGGACCACAAATATTTTGATTGAGAAATTTGTTACTTTTATCTTTTTTTTGGATTAAAAAAACAAAAGTTGTTAATATAATGCCAATTTAAAAGTATTTTAGTAGTTTTAATTTTATTATTATTAATAATTTATAAAATTTATTATTATTATAATGTACATTATTAATACTATTATTCATTCGAAATGGCATTAAGGTCCAATTGCACCAATGATTTAATTTTTTCTTAAAGATAAGTAGAGCTTAGAATGAGCTGTATTTATATTTACCCTATATAATCAGCTATATTTATATTCACCTTAAATGAGGGAATTTAACTGATAAAATTTTTGAATTTGAATTGTTTTTAATGATACTAACAATTTTAGTTCAATTTTTAATAAAATTTATTTAATATTAATAGAAATCCAAGAGATTTGAAACCTCTTTTATAGATTTATAACATTCTCAAATGAATTACAGGTGCCCTTATTTTCTATGAAAACCACACATCTTTTTTCATAGTCGCTGCAGTTGCTATAAAAACATAAATAAATGAATAGGGACACTCTTTATTCTCATAGTTTCATAGTAATTACGTTTTTAAAGAAAAAGTCACAGTTATAACTCGACTTAAGCTAAGAAGACCTTAAATATTGCGGTGCAATTGGCCATACATTAATGTCAAAACTAATTTTTTAAGGTGTGAAAATTGCGAGACACGCTAAATGGACTTGATTTTTCCTATATGTCTCGAAGTCTGTGGACCTTTCTGTATAATTATAATTATTATGATATATTATTATAATTATAACACACAAGTAACCACAGAACTGCAACATAAAAAATGTATACACATAAAAACTAAAATTCGGACTCTTCGTCGTTTCAACGCTTAGCACGCCAATCTCGCCTATCTCTTTCTCACAGGATTGTTGAACGGGCCGGGAATTCACGATCTTGCGACGTTACTAATTGACATCTTGATATAAACTGCAGACCTGCCGCTTCTTTCGCGTGTTTTTAATGGACACAAAACGAAATAAAATCTTCAAACGGTAATTTACAGGCAAAAACGCAAAAAAGCAAGAAACGATTTCTGTGTGGCCGAGGGCTTAGACGCTGCTTGGATTGTATGAACTTGTTTAAAATTATCCATATAGCGTGCAAGTGACAAGAAAGGAATTAAAAAACATAATATAAAGAAATATTTACAGTTGAAATCAAAAATTAATAAAGCTAGTATTGGTCAATCTACTATTGGCCAGTCAAATTACTAGAGAGATCGCTTGGAAAAAAGTGTTGGAGTCGCCATTCTTTTTTTTATTTCACTTTCGATTTTAGCGGTACTACTGAACCGAAATGAATGTATACGCATTCGACAGAGAATCTAATTCTCTTTAATTTACGTAATACTAAAATATTCGCTGGAACGCAACGTTTCGGAATAATAGGCGAAAATCTGAAAAAAGTCCAATACTTTTACCATTTGGGCCTCCTGAATCGAGCGGCAGTCGAGCAACCGTGCACACCTAGGAAACTTCTCTTTCACGTCAAACGAACCAATCAAATCATTAATTCACTTTCTAAGATTTTTTTCCAAGTAACCCCTCTAATTTGATTGGCGTCTACAGTGTCAGTCTGATTAGAATTACCTAGAATTAGATTAACAATTAATTATTCATCTTTATACAAACTGTATTGTCTACATACATTTTTAGATTAATTATTACAATAGAGAGATTTACATTGCAATATTATGTCTGTGCTCACAGTAGTTTTGTGTTCATTTGATAACACTGACGCATATTAAGTCTGTTCTTTGATTTCTAGACTGAAAGATTGGCTGTTGTAATTTCATTAAGTCTTCTATTGACAGTGCTGTCGCTTGAAATGTTCAGTATCGGTCAATTCATGGAAGATGAGGTAAGAATTAAAAAAGCACATATATTTACTAGATGTATTATTCGAAAGTTCGAACGAATAGTTCAAATTTGTGAATTTTTTTATAGTTCTCGTAAGTTGTTACCTATTTGACCTGATTTTTATTCTCTTGTTAATCTTGAATTACTTGAAAGGTGATACTAACATTTTGCGTAACCATGGGGGAGAGTCTTAAGACGGTCCTACACGATTTTTACGACATTTGCCACATCGTGTGGGCGCTCCATGTGTCCAACGTTGGAAGCAAGTTTGGGCTCTCGTCGGTAAATTTCACGCGCGTCAAGGACCTTCCAACGTTGGAAGCATTGTTCGATGCGCTCCTACACGATAGTCTTCGCGTGGCTGATATTTTACTGGGGATCAGTAGCGGCCTCGCTTTTAATGTTTGTTATACCGGGGTCTCTTCCCGCTGAAAACTTTTCGTGTTGATTTGTTCGTTGCCAGAAATATGTAAGTACATGTAGAATGAGTAAGAGGGGATGTTAATTACTGCGACCTTAAAGATCTATTGTGCCCCCCTTCCTTGAGTCATCACACAGTCTATAACCCATCATACCCCTGTTGTAGAGGGAACCGGGTATTTCCCACCCTCCTCTGACAACAGTTCTTCCTCCGAGGGTACACACTCTTCCACGGCTGGAGTTTGGCCCTCCGTGCCGCCCTTCACAGTCGACGAGTTTGCCTCCGGCCGAGGAACCCGTGAGGTGAAGGCTGGAAGATCTGTCTCCATTTTCTCCCACCTCTTTAACTTGATATCTCCTTAGACCAGATACCGGTGTTGTCCCGTATCTATAATAGAGGATATGTCCCTCTTTCTCTATTGCCTCCTTGGATTTGAGGCCAATTCCTATTGTGAGTACCTGACCATGACCCGCCTCCCTTGAGTTGATGACTCGCCAACTCGATGTCCTTACATTGAAGTTCTGACCCTGGATAAGGCTCAGTAGGTAGGTGGTGTCTTCCACCTTGCTCCTCGGCAGAAAGACCGTGATGGCCGCCCCTTTAGGGATGTTTTCTCCCTTCACTGCTACCAGTTCCGGTCCTTGCCAATTTTTAAGCTTAGTTTTTTTTAGCTTTAATTCCACCAACCAATTTCCACCAACACAATCTATGAGGATCATGCCCACCCGAAAGTGTATCCCCGCAAAAGGCAGCTGACCCACATTTTGTAGATCGTTGTGTTGCCATCCGATCGCCACTACTTCGTCCAGTATAGCCTCTTCTAGAGACGTTTGCTGGTCGGTGGTCAGAGCAACCTCTGGGAAATCCTTTGGCAGCACCGCCATTTTCACTTATCCAGCAATAGCGGCAAAGCTGGTGATACGCCCCTGCTTGCCTCCCGGTGTTGGACGGCTTTCCATCCTGGCTTTTTTCTCTCCCCGCCGGAGAAGAGGTGAGAGGTTCTCGCTCCCTCTCTTTTTCTTTGATGGAGATGAGTCAGGTTGTTTCTTGGTTTCTTTACTCTCCCCTTTTCGGAGAAGTGTTTTCGCTTTTGCTTCCTCTGGAGCAAGTCCTTCTTGGAGCAGTCGGAGGTATCTCCGTGCTTCTGCTCCGCTAAGACCTACTCTCAGAGGATCGTCTAGTCCGCCTGGCTGACTCAGACCGGGTAGGTGAAACGGTAGCTTGTGTCGCTTATTGGGTCTAGAGGTAGGCTCCCGACCCTTGCTGGAGAAGGTGGTAGCTTGTGTGCCACTTGTGGAACATGATCCCAAGCAAGTGTCATCCGCCTCTCTTGTAGTTTCCTTTGGATTTGGTCCCTTGGAACTTTCATTTGTAATGTTCCTACTGTCGCTAGGGGGCTTCCCCACAGCTTCACCGGTGGTGTTTTTAATGCTAGATCTCATAGTGTTCCCACGAGTCGTTAGGGATAGTCGGTACACTTCTACAGAGCCCCGCATGTAGAGGTAAGGGGTAAATACAATGGGGTGCCCCCTGATGCCCCAAGGTTGGGGCCAGTAATGTCTAGTCCTCTATCTAGCCACGCATCCCTTTGCCCTGGTCCCGCCATCGTAGGATTTAGGTTTTTGGTGAGGTTGTCTCCTCTTGGTCCAGGCGGTTAAGCCAAGACCCCCCACACCCTCTACCCGCGAGATGACCACAGTCAGTAGAGGGCGCCTGGTATGACGGACAGGGGTAGCCCCGTCGGGCATCGTTATATGTCTTGGTGCAATTCCCTGGCGACGACACAACAGCCAGAGACAAGACGATGAGTGAGATGCTTGTTAGACCAAGCCAGCCGCTAGGGGGATTCCCCCTAGCACCTGACCAGGGGCTTCCCCACCAACGACAAGGTGTTGCATGTCCTAGTGGAAGATGTAAGTACCTACATAGGTACATAGAAATATTTATTATTGGTTTTCTTCTTTCACTGATTTAGTGAAAACACTTAAATTTCCTTTCATTCGTTCACTTTTTTTTATTCATCAAAATTTTCTTCTTATATTAGATACATGAATTAGTTTATACTTTCTACAAAAATTAATATAAATTTTGGCAGAAATACAGGCTGACGCACTGTCGCCATTTAGAATCAACTAACAGGAGCTTTTTGACATGACATGTGGAAACTTGGAATATACTTTGAAGTCAGTTGAACTCAAGTGACTTTCACTGTGAATTAATTTGTATCGTGTAAAGGCGCCTTTATGTCTTAAGTAGGGATGATTAGAGGTATCACGTACTTAGACGCAGGGATGTTCCTGGATGCACAAATATACACTCCATATGCACAACATGCACCACAACAGAAAGTGCGTCTTGAAAGTGGCTCACCCCTATAACTTTTTTATTTTTTCAGATAAAAAAACGAGATTGGGTATGTTAGTATATGACATAAATTAGAATTGATTGACGTATTCAATTGTTTTCGGTTATTTCCTATTTCACCGGAAATGACTACCGTAAATCGGGGCTATTTGGGCACCCCTGTATTTTTTTACTATTTTTATTTTTTAACCTGTGTCGATGTCAGAGGTTTCATCTACTTCAGTCTTAAGTCTATCTGCTCTTAAGAAATGCAAGAAGCAAGAACCCAAAAAAATCCTATTGCCAGTCGAAAAACGTACAAAACAAAAAAGAAAGAAAGATTAGGAGCTCCAAATGTGGAATTTGTCGCATTAATTGGAAAGATTATAAGAATCCGATAGATTGGATAATATGCACAAAATGTCGACATTGGATATGCGGTTTCTGTAATCACGACAGCAAAGATCCTTATTTTACGTGCGAGCGCTGTGAAGATTCGGAAAGTGATCGTTATGAAGTGTTTGATGACTCTGATGCAGATAAAGACTTCGATCCGGATGATATTTAGTTTTTTTACAGTTTAGGCTTAGTTTGCATTATTCACTTTTTTAAAGAAATGTTCATTTAGTTTATAGAATTTATATTGTTTTCGTTCTTTTAGTTTATAGATTTTTTTACCATTATAAATGAATGTTTCACTCAATGTTGTGTTTTATTCCATAAAAATAATATAAATTATTTATTTCGGGTCTGTACCAGGTCTAATTTTACTTATTTTATCTAAATCCGGGGTAACATGGGCATAATACTGATTTAAATGGAATTCATAAGGTATTTTACAAATGTGCCCAAGTAGCCTCTAACCTGGGGTAACTTGGGCACATAACCAATAATTTTTTTTCTTAAAAACTCTTTATATTTTATTTTGTTTTGTTTTTTGTTAGACGATGCCCTGTAGTCATGTCGGTATAACTAATTTTTTCAGGATAGTCTGGGAACCACTTTTTGACTTATTCGAAAAAATGTCTCGAAAAGGTGCCCAAGTAAAGTTGCAAAATGCAAAGGTTTACGGTACAACTTTTGATTTTTAAATGGCACCCTCGGTATATTTTTACTTTATTCGATAGAAAATGATACTCTGAATAAAATGACATATCATATCGTCGGCTTTATAACGAAAAGGCGATTTTTGTTACTTTTCAGGAGAAGAAATTTAAAAAAAATCGCTTGCTTTATTTGGCCAATAAATGTAAAGTCTTTAATTTTTTAATAGTCTTTTTGTATTAACACTTAAGCGGAGACTTTGAGGAAACGTTCTAAAGATAAATTGATCGTAAATTCTAAGAAACAATTTATTTTTAGTTGTTTAATAGAGATAGGCTTTTTGTTTTAATATAATAAATTTATTACCGACTGAATAGTATACATACGCCTATGTAAAATACATTTAAAAATTAAAAAGTGTTCTAACAAGAAAAATAATAATAAAATATTCACTTTAGATACATACCAGAAAAAAAAAACTAGAAATCACACAAAAATAGAAACAAATATGTTTAAATATTTTTATTCGCATTGGATTAAATCAACTGAAAACAAAGGCAATATTAATTCTAGAGACAAAAATTAGTTAATTGTGGCAATGATTCAAAATAAAACATCTTCTGGTGGTTTAATGGCAGGTTTAGCACCAGTGCAAAGGGGTTGTAGATCTTGATATTTACGTAATATTATAGGTTTTGTCCCTGAGTTTAGAATGTGATGTTGAAAAAATTAGCTATCGTTTTAGGGTTACTGTTCTAAACCTTTCACGAATTTCACCGGAAATGGCTACAACTTTTGATTTTTAAATGGCACCCTCGGTATTTTTTTTACTTTATTCGAAAGAAAATGACACTCTGAATCGAATGACATATCATATGCCAACTTTTGACGTAGTCCCTCAAAAACAAATTGTATTTTAAATTTCAATCTAGAGTGCCATGACTGTGTTAAAAACACTAATTTTTAATCAAAGAGACTTGGAAAAATAGATTTGATCGTCTAATGTTTTTAGTGTCTTGTCTAGGGAGGTTAATAGATGTCCAAATCATATCTAAATTTTTTCAAATGGAACGAGGGTGGCTCATTAACATATTTGGAAAAAGCATTTTTTACGAATAATTTTATACCGCACACTTGGTATTTCGAGTCAAATTGTTGTCATGAACCGCATGTTACTGTTTCAAATAAACCATATGCGAAAATGTCAAAAGTTGACATATGATATGTCATTCGATTCAGAGTGTCATTTTCTATCGAATAAAGTAAAAAAATACCGCGGGTGCCATTTAAAAATCAAAAGTTGTGGTCATTTCCGGTGAAACCGGAAGTGACCGAATACAATTGAATACGTCAATCAATCCCATTTTATGTCATATACTAACATACCAAATCTCGTTGTTTTATCTAAAAAAAATAAAAAAGTTATAGGGGTGAGCTACTTTTGAGACGATATATTTTCTTTTAGTTTGAAGAATTCTATACAGTATTATTTAATCTTCCATGGTATAAGTGGAATACTCAGAATAGAAAGTTATATATGATAATTTTAGGAAAAGCCCAAACAAATAAAAATATCTATGGAGGCATTAATTCCAAAATAAATAAAGCAGGCCTCCTTGGGGTAAATACATTACCAATACTTGTATCATATCAATCTATATCATAACCAACATAGCAACTTTATTGAATTAAAAAAATATTCTTGTTCTATTATTTTCATAATTATATTTCTAAAATCTATATTTGTTTTAGTATGCAAGAATTGTATATGGAACTTTAAATTTTTTCTACCAATTACGTAGAGAATAATTCAACTAGGATAGTAAATAGTTAAAATAAAGTGGTAAATTGCAACACGATTATTATAAAATAACTTTACATAAATATTATAAGTTATTATCAATAAAGTAGATTCGCACCACATAAAACGTGTATTAAATTTTAAATCTGAATAAAAAACTTTTAATTGTTTTAAAAATTACGTTATGTAATATGAAACAGATCGTTCTTATCAAAGAACTGTCCAAATATTGGCTCCCCTATTAGCTAAGCCGTAAATAGGTTTTTTAACACTTGCCAAATTTGAATAATTTTGGACAAGCCGATTTTAAGTAATTTAAAAAAAACTGCATCTATTTTTAAATTAAAACAAGAGCAGGTAACAACGCAAAACCAGTGAAATGTCAACATACCTTGTCAACCTATGGCCGGGTCGCGTATTTTGAAAGGCTCTAATGCTACAGCACGCCTGCATATGACTGCGTGTGTAAGAGTGAGCGACTACGAGAGAGACGCCTACATGTGCTGTACCGCTTTTTAACCGCGCTCAGCGTTACAACACATAATTCGCAATTCAGCGCTGACAGATGTAATAATTATCGAATTGTAACATAATTTGTTGCCAAACTAAGGTTGAATTTTCACTTGTACCCTTTTATTCATAAACATTTTGAATCAGTGTTTCCAAGCGCACCTCCTCTAACAACCGAGGCGAGATACGAGCTTGGCAAACTGGCATATGGGACAAACTGTCCACCTAAAAGTTTACCACCTAACCACCAAACCACACCAGCATAAGAAAAACTCTGGTTATGCGACAAAGAATTTTAAAACAAAACATAGCAGCAAACTTGCCGCATGCTAAAATATACTAATGCGTAAGTTTAGTAAGCAATAAAGATCATAATCATGAATTATATTTGTTTTATTACCATTTATTTTATTAAATGTACTGTAACGCTGAGCGCGGTTAAAAATCCCACAAGCGGTACAGCACATGCAGGCATCTCTCTCGTAGTTGCTCACTCTAACACATGCAATCATATGCAGGCGTGCTGTAGCATTAAGCCGCGTCCAAGCTACTCAAACAAAATGTTCGCGAACATATATAATTAAACAGATACTAAGTGAAAATTGTGAGGTAGATAGATTTATAAATAATAAAGCCAACAAGTACAGCTAGCCTAGGCCTATTAAGGAGCGCGGAGCGCCGAACGACTAGCTTGTACGCTAGAGCGTGCGTCTGTCTATGCTAGAGTGCGCGCGTTCTTTTTCCGACGGGTGTCAGTAAATCAAAATGAGCGAACGGCGTGCATTTCGGCGGACATTGTACCGGACACGTAAAGCCATTCCCCCGTGCAGTACAACGCCTGGTTCTAGTGACCGGTGTTGTGCCGGTATGGAGAAAAACATATTAAAAATGCTCTAGGCTGAGACAAAACCAAGTACAGTACAACGCGGTCGTTATATTTTACATTAAAGAAAAAAATTGGGGTTGTGTTTTGTCTAGGATAAAGTTTTAAAAATATTTTACCTTTTTCGAGGAAAATTGCTAATATTTTTTATTTGCTACTCGCTTATCAAATGGTTTGTAACTTTAGACCTTATTTTTCGAGATCCGAACATTAAAGTTATTCAGAGGGGCGTGTTTGATTTTGTATTAAAACATCATATTTTTGATCAAAATGTAATATCAAATACTAGTATAATATAAATGTAGGTATCTTGTATAAAATAGCCCTCTACTCGTCGTAAAGGCCTGAAATGAAAAGCACGTTGTTAATATTTTTTGTAAAAAAAAAATGTTTTCTGTAACTCACGTGAAGACTGGTGAAGAGAGTTAATGAATTTTGGCGTTGTCTTCTGTTTTAAGATAGACTGATAATTTTTATAAAAACGTATGTTCACGTCTTCTAGATACTCGCCAGATTGAGAGATTAGATCATCGAGCATGTAACGCAATTAATAATAATCCATATTATGACATACCGAAAGAAGTTTTTATTTCATAAATTTTCTAATGTTTGCCTGAGAAGCACGATAAGAATCCGCTTACCAAAAGATGCTCAGTTTGGTATATTCGTACACTCTAATCAACAACTAAGTAGTAAATAAAGATACTTAAAACTATCAAACTGTCAAACCGTTACACGAAAATCATTAAAAAAAACGGAAGTTGACCTACGAGAAAAATTACAGTAGAGTAATGATTGCGTTGCGACGTTGTCGTTTACTCCGATAATGCATACAGATTTAATACACACCATATTAAGTTTAAGCATATTTGATGTAACATTAGAATATAATTTTGCGCGGCGCGTGTTGAATTGCACTTGGGAATGTCCTATTTAAAAATGCGTATCTCAAGACCACAGCTTACAGAATAATATAGCTTGGACACTCGCCAATTTTTCCCACGCTCGAATTTAAAACGCCCCACTCCGACGATGCGCTAACTGATTTAAGCGACCGACAGTCAGCCTCATTCAGTCGATGCATAGCCTCCACCTGTGGCGCGTAGGGCCGTATTACGGAAGATTTTAATTCGATTTTTTTCTTATATTTAACCTAGGTATTTGTGCTTTTATTTCAATTTTATTTGTATTGATGGAATGGGAAAAGGTTTTCCGGGATGTGCGGCTGCTGGTTGCACAAATAATTATGGAAATAATTCAAAATATAGTCTGTTTAATTTTCAATTCAATTCAAAATTAATGTTCAATTCAAAAGTATATTCACACTTTAGTGCTTTTCAAAACGATGAAGACTACTTATTTGGAGGCTTGCTAATGCCAAGTGACCATTTTTTTATTTAGTTTCCTCATTGGAGGCTAGTTTTATAAGCTTTTATTTAACTTGCTTTGTATGTAACTATCTATGTATGTATGTATGTTTGTTCGGGGCAAATCTTGTAAGCTAAATTAAAACCACTTTCTTTTATTGTAGGAGATTGAAATTTGGCATGTAGGTTCAGTCCCGATGACAATACATTTTTTTGCAAGGCATGACCCGAATTTTTGACAGCTGTCAAAATGGCGGCATTTTTGAGGTTTTTGATTTTTTAAAATTCTATTTATGAATGGATCGGGCTGAAATTATATATATATATATATATATATATATATATATATATATATATATATATATATATATATACAGGTTGTTAACTCGACAGTTACTTATAGGGAAACAGAATGGCAACACTGCCTATTGAGAACGTATGCATTATTGATTTTTCTGCCGACTCGTCCCGTCGCGTCGTCTATCGACGAGCGGGCCGAGGTTATTTCAACCATAAAACTCTTGCCGCGAGTAATGAACAATTTAACAACCTGTATAGGTATATTGTGGGTATATACATATGAAAACAAATATATGGGCGGCCATCTTGAAAAAATGACAGTTTAATGACATGTCAAAATTTCAAAGTCAACCGATTTTCATAAAAATTGATATATAGGATGGCCATGGGCTAAAATGAAAGAAAAAAAGTTTGAGCTGTCAAATTTGACAGCTGTCAAAAAAATTTCAAAGTTGTCCGATTTTGATAAAAATCGATGATGGCCGTGGGCTAAAATGAAAGAAAAAAATTTTGAGCTGTCAAATAATTTCAAATTTGTCCGATTTTGATAAAAATCGGTATATTGGATGCCCCCTATCCCATAGTCGGTTTTCGTTTTATTTGTCTCACATTTGAACTGTCAAATTTGACAGCTGTCGTTTTTTTTAAGTTCTCCTTTTTTAATGAAAATCGATATACATATTATTAGGATCCCATAGAAAGTTATTTAAGAAAAAAAAATTGAGTTTAAGTGTGTGGCACTGAGAAACAAGCATAACTAAAAAGTAGATGATAAATTTTATAAAAAAACCTTTTTTAAAAACAAGCTTTTATTTAAATACACTAAAAAGAATAAAATAAACTCTTTTTCTTTAAAACTTTTATTATAAACTTAGAACGTCATTACACAATTTTAATATTAGATATATAAAAGCTTGTCGCGAGATTTCTCTACATCGATAAACAAGTAAATTAACTAAAACCTGTGTCTACCCTGTCTCATTCTCAAAGTTTCTGTTATGATAGACCACTAGACCAGGAATTACAAGATAAAGTTGTCGTACCAGATTTTTATGAGTGCAAATGTACACTCAAATCTCGCGACAAGCTTTTATATAATATTAAAATTGTGTAATGACGTTATAAGTTCATAATAAAAGTTCTAAAGAAAAAGTTTATTTTATTCTTTTTAGTGTATTTAAATAAAAACTTGTTTTTAAAAAAGTTTTTTTATAAAATTTTTCAGAACAATTTTGAAGAACTTTTCTTAAATGAAAATATATTATGTAAATTCGTTAAATTATTTCAGACAATTAAATTCAACCATCAATCAAAATTTTCCTATAATGTATTTTTTGTTAAATTTATACGCAAAAGTTAGAAATTATTATACCTTAAAGAATATTACTAAGAACTTAAATGTAGCAAACAAAAACCGAAAGCTCCTAATTTAGAAACATTCGTAAATAACTATAAGTAATCAATGTACTTATTTCATTTTGCTGTTATTTCTAGAAATAAATTAATTAATTTGTTTTTTAAATGTTTTTCTTTGAGAATGCATATTTATTTAAAGTCAACAATTTAAAAAACGTGTATCTAAATTATGTTCTAGCACCAGTCGAATAATTTTTACGTCACGTGTAAAATTTTTTGAATACATCTCTGGGCTGACTGGCGCTTACGCGGCTCTTGGTTTTGGCGAGAGAGCTCGCCGCTCCAGTGTTCCCCCTCTTTCGAATCGCAAATCCGAGCGTAAAAAGATCAAAGCGGCACGCTACACTGTCCGAGCTGGTTTTTACTTAAGCTGTGTCAAGACACTGTGGTTTACACAAAGAAAAGATTTTATAATTTTAATTTTATTGTGGGTTGAGTGTGAATAGCTATGTAGCTAGGTTTCGTCCATATAATATCATTTTTGTTAAAAAAGACTTTTATGATTATTTTTATTAAAAACTGGAATTATTATGGAATTCTGAAATTAAAAATTACTACTTAATAGGAAGTTTGACACCGGAAATGAAATTTTACCATTACATTTTTAGAAATAAATATACCGGGTGTTTCTGAAAAGTGGTTCACTTCTATAACTTTTTTAGTTTTTTAGATAAAAAACGAGATTTGGTATGGATATAGATAGATTTGGTATACGTTTTAATTTATTTTCGGTCACTACCTGTTTCACCGGAAATGACAACAACTTTTGATTTAAATGGTACCCTCGGTATTTTTTTACCGTATATGATAGAAAATGACATTCTAAATAGAATGATATATTATATGTCAACTTTTGACATTTTCAATTTAAAAATGGCCATAAATAAACGTAACGACAATTTTACTCCAAATACCAAGTATGTGGTACCAAATTATTCGTAAAAAATGCTTTTTCCAAATATGCTGAGCCAGCCTCGTACCATTTGCAAAATTTGAGTTATTATTAAAAATACGATATAGGCATCTTTTAGGCGGCCATGAAAGGACGCAAAAAAATTTTACACGATCAAATATATGTTTCCAAAGTTCTTTGATTACAAATTAATAGTTTTAACTCCGTCTTGGCACTCTAGATTGAAATTTAAAATGCTATTTTTATTTAATTGGAATTGTCTAAAATTGACGTATGGTATGTCATTCTATTCAGAATATCATTTTCTATCAAATAAAGTAAAAAAGTATTTAGGATACAATCTAAAAATACAAAGTTGTAGTCATTTCCGGTGAAACAGGAAGCGACCGAAGGTAATTGAATACGTCAATCAATCCCGATTTATGTCATATACTAACAAACCAAATTTCGTTGTATTATCTGAAAAAATGAAAAAGTAAAAAAGTGAGCCCCTTTTGAGAAACACCTGGTAGAATCGGCTGAAAATGAATACAGGTCTTAAAAATAGTATATATAATATACGTATAGTAATACTATAACGAATAATCCACCCAAAAGAACCCTGTAACCCTCCGCCTGCTAAATATTGATTCTTCGACGATAAAAGTTCTTAAACTGTTTACCGGTTAATTTATTTAATAAAAGGCTTGCACCCGAAATCCGGGCACTCGAAAAAACAGCGACTACCTAAACGCATCCTAGATCTATAGAGCAAACTGGTTGTCGCATTCTTCCCCGCACCTCAGTCCTCCGGACCGATGCGATAGGCTGTGCCGTCGTTTACGACGAGCTGCTACGAGTATATAGTGTGAATTATATATATGTTCGCGAACGTTTTGTTCGAGTAGCTTGGACGCGGTTTTAGAGCCTTTCAAAATACACGGCCGGGTCCAGACCAAGGTGACAAAACAGCGACAAGACAGAAACATTCATGTTTTACGATAAAGTTGCAACAAATCTAATACATTTCTGCGACATTTTTGTTTTGTTTCCATATTCGGAGACTTTTGAATGTCCCGTCTCGAGTCGGCAAAGTTCAAAGAGTCTCTATTTTGTCGTGTATTTTACAAGTTGTCGGCGCGGTGTGCATGGATGTCGTGCGTTGTCAAAAGTAGAAAAACCAATGAAATCACACAAATTGAGTACTGTGGAGTGCTGGTACTGCTAATATATGACATTAGTACCGCATGATCGAAAAAAAACGGCGTCAGCGATGGCTACGAAATGAAGATCACTGTCATTTTAAATGGGAAATATCATCGATCGCCATTTTTCAGACAACTGGCCGCCGTTCTTTTTCAATCATACGGTATATAGTGGAGTGCTCCATATTTATAAAAAAAATTCAGAAGAGAGAAATAATAGTTTTATAGAGCGCATTTATTAAGGGAGCATTAAAACAAGGACTACAAAAATTGTTCGAAGAAAGCTGGTACATTAGAGGAGATTTGTTTAGCATTAAACATAAACTTGGTTGATGATGTTACGAAGAAAATAAGAAATAGTAATAGCTATATATCTAGTATAGGCGAGAAATAAAAGCAAAAATATTTAGTCTTTCTTTTGCAAAAATTGTTCCAAGAAAGCTGGTGCATTAGAGGAGATTTGTTTAGCATTAAACATAAACTTGGTTGATGATGTTACGAAGAAAATAAGAAATATTACTGGCTATATACCTAGTATACGCGAGAAATAAAAGCAAAAATATTTAGTATTTCTTTTGCAACATGGGATGGCGAGTTAAAGACAACACTATTCAGTAATATATCTTTATATTCTTCCTCGTGGAAAGGTCACATGATTAATAAAACTGATTCGCATATACTGAACTTTGTTGTAGTTTATTCCTGGCGGTATAGACACTTTGTCTCAAATTTGTCTTGTCTGAATGTCTCATTTTTGTCGCCGGTTTGTCTTTTTTTGTCTCAAAATCGTGTTCACTTTCTGTCGCCTTGGTCTGGACCCGGCATATGATTTTATCATTGTCAAATGTAATTTGTTGTGCTGTCTGCACTACTACATTTTAGTACCTATGGATAGTGTCCGCGAAATGCATATTTGTAATTTAAAACCGGTTTGAATGAACCATAGAACCAAAAGCCTAGCGCTTAGAAAATATAATTTGACATAACAAAATTATAGGATGGCAACTTAAGGTACGTTGTCATTTACCTGGTTTTGCATTGTTACCTAGTCAGTTTTAATTTAAAAATAGATTAAGTTTTTCTTAAATTACTTAAAATCGGCTTATCTAAAATTGAACAAATTTGGCATCTGTAGTCAGCATGCGTAGACCTTTAAAAACCTGATTTACGACTTCGCTGTAAAATTAACTCAAAAACATAGAATGTAAAAAATACCAAGTCTCGCAACACAATTCTTCCACTATAAAAAGTTGTGAGATCTCATGTAAAACCAAGTCAGTTTATGTTATTAGGTTTCACTTTAAGCACCTATTCAACAATTTTGTTATAAATTGTTAGTATCTTTGGTTAGTAAATAGTATCAATATTGTCAAGACTTAAATAGATGCCAACTTGGGTTTAGATCAAATTAGGTGAAAAGCACAAATAATATAATTCAATATAATATAATTCTAGTAAAATAAATTTTGAAACAATTTGATATAGGCTCAAGAGATCGGTTACCTGCATGACATCGACCCAGATATGTTTTTAAATAACAATAAAAATTAAACAATTAAAATACAACAATCTCGGGTCGATAATCAAACGCAGGTTACCGAAGCTCGATTTCCTCATGGTCATAGCCGGGCGAATGTAATTAGATGAAAACATATTGAACGACGTAACCGGCGATGACCACGAGGGATGGAAAATATAAAAGAGCATGCTGAAGAGAGTTCAGTTAGTGGCACGATGATATAGTTAGTTAGTTTAGTCCATTGGAGTCCAATGTTCAGCTAGTTGGCCAGTCAGTGATTCGCATTATTAGTCCGGCTAGTCAGAACCAGTAGAAGACAGTGCAGAATGAAGATGTTCCTGTAAGTACCTTCTTTGAGTATATCATATATTGAGTCTTGCCATTTCCCAAATTTGTTATCTACATTGATTCCTCATGTATGTAGTTATATGTTTAAATAAATGCATATTTTATCTAATGGTTGTTTTGATTAAGAGAGAGAACCTGGTATAGCGATCCTAGCAAACAACCCCCAAGCTAGGTCGCGACAATATCTTTATTTCTGTAACAATAATTATAATTACTTGACAATTGCACGATATGATATTCTCACTAATTAAAAAACTTTATTCTTAAGGGCACTGTTTAGATTTACATAATAATCGAAATGATAGACTATTACAGTTAGGGGTTAAAACCAAAATGTGTTGTTAGGGGTTACAACAGCAAAATAAAACACTATATCACCAAAACACTTTACTTTTGCATCTTGGTTAGCGAAACGCAAGTCCAGTGCAAAAGTAAAGTGTTTTTATGAATTGTGGTGATTCACTGGTTTATTTTGCTGGTAGATTATTCTTTTATAATTAGGGTGCTGTGCAATTGCCAAGTCATTATAATTATTACAGAAATAAAGATGACTAATATTGATACTAACAAATTATAACAAAATTGTTGAATAAGTGCTTAAAGAGAAACTAAATAAATAAAATGACTTGGTTTTACATGAGATCTCACAACATTTTATAGTGGAAGAATTGTGTTGCGAGACTTTCTTTACATTATATGTTATTGATGGGATCTCATTTTTTTTGCAGGTTATACTTCTATTTCTTTCTAGGGTAATTTATCAGTCAAAATAATATTAAAGAAGTGTGACTAGCAATAATTCATCAACTTTGAATTATTGTATAAAGTCAGATAATATCAAATATGTAGATTAATTCTAATTTTCTACCGACTTGCGTTTCCGACTTTCATTATAATCCAAATTTCAACTTTTAAAATATTTATTTCATGATTTTAAGCATGCTTATTCAAAATTATGTTTTTGTCAATTTTACACATATTTTATTTTTTATCTCGAAAACTATTCATATACAGGGTGTTTCAATAAACATGTACCATCTTTCGTGGGGAGATTCCTCACGTAAAAATAAGATTTTTTTTTCATATCAACATAGGTCCGATTCTTCTTTGTTTCCTAGCTACAGGGTGTTAAGGTCTTAATATTTTTTCGATTTATTATACTTTTCTTCCAAGTACTTTTAGCGTTTCGAATGAAATTTTGAGGGTAAAAGTTACTATAAATGCGACATATTTTAAGGTTAAAAACAATGACTAAAGAATACAAGGACATGTAACGGCCATATACGGGCTGCAGCAAAATTTGTGACCGTTAGACGCCATTTTTTTGGACATAACGAATGAATCATCAGCTGGTCATCAGCGACAATTTTAGCGATAACTTTGTATAAACTTTTTATTACAATGGTAATTTGTTCAGCTTTCCAGTGTAAAAGGCTCAATGATAATAAAGATCCAGGAGTTACGTTTTATAGGAAAATAAACAGTCCACTACACCTTTTTAGCGATTTTTTTATTGAATTCGATAAATTATTTTTCTGATATTATATGTACTTGATATGTGCTATACGTCGATACTAGTTTCATATCTTTTGTTAACATTTTAATACGTTTTTTTCATAATTAATTAGTATGATACCACAGAACACACCAGAGGCGTAGTGAAAATATTTACCAAAAATATAAATATCGCTTCAAACGGCTATGTTAAGAAAAATATGTGCCACGGCACTGTTTGGAAGAATGGTCACAGTTTGGTCTCGGTTGCTATTTGTCCTTGTATTCTTTAGTCATTGGTTAAAAAAGTGAACCTAACCTAACCTATCACTAGAATATTTTTCTAAAAAAAAGCATGTATGCCACTGACTTTTTTTTTCTTTTGTTAGCGAAATAGTGTCAGCAGTTTAATGCCGATTAAAAGTTGTCTCTTGATATTTTGTCGATTTCGGCCTCCTTGATGTGATAAACGCAATTTTATTAAGTTGCCTTGATCCAAGTCTAATAGCAACCTTTAAAAAAAATTAATATCATTGACCAAATCAACCAAACTTGAGAGAGTTTTAAATAAGTACTCATTGATTCCTCATCAAAAAATATGAAAAAAGTTCCTATAAACATGGGTATGGAAATGCACAGTTTTAGAGTTACAGGATGTTAAAACGTTTTAAAATTAGGTTTTTTGTGATTATATTAAATACCATAAATTAATTAAATACCATTAAATTTTATTATTTAAAATTGCTGTATATTGGACTAATAGTAATAACTAATAGTAATAATATTTAATAATAAATTAGGTAAAATATATATACTGGGTGGTCCGAACTGTATTCCGGAAACTTCGGCAGCATATTCTGCAGTTAAAAATAAGTGAAAAAATTCGTATAAATGTATGTCCTAAAATGCTTGGTTTCGGAGATACAGAGTGTAGAAATTTCATTTTTATTACGATTTTTTCCAATTAATTTCTGAAGTAACGTCAGTAGCGATTTTTACCAAGTCTCGTAGCGATTTTTACCAAGAGACCCTTTTTACGTAAAATACGTCGTAAATGTATATTTTTTTACTCAGTAGTTATATACAGGTACGGACAAAAAGTTATTACTCTTCAAACCGGTTAAAAAATATGTAGGTGGCGCCCTCTACCAGTAGGAGCCATATTGACATCAAAATCAAATTTCGGACCACCCTGTATACAGGGTGGTCCGAATTGTATTCCGGAAACTTCGACAACATATTCTGCAGATAAAAATAAGTAAAAAAGTTCGTATAAATATATATTCTAAAATGTTTAGTTTCGGAGATACAGGGTGTAGAAGTTTCATTTTTATTTCGATTTTTTCCAAATAACTTATGAAGTAAAGTCAATATTCGGATGAAAATTTGTGTCTGGTAGTTTTTTGACATGACAAATTTGATTTTGATGTCAATATGACTCCTATTTGTAGGGAGCGCCACCTACATGTGTTTTAACTGTTTTAAAGGGTAATAACTTTTCGTCCGTACCTGTATAAAACTACTGAGTGAAAAAATATACATTTCCGTGACTTTCTACGTAAAAACGTCTCTTGGTAAAAATCGCTACAAGCAACCGTTTTGAAGATATTTAGACCGGAAATAGTCAATACATGTCATTACTGATAAAAAATAAACACGTTAGGTAGATAGTTATTTGACTGAAATAATAAATTTGGAAAATTTTTATTTTTTTATATTAATCATAAATTTTTTTGCAAAAAAATTGTGATAAAACAGTTTCTGATGAACTTCTGGCACAAAAACATTTAATTCAGTCTAATAACTATTTAGTCAACATGTTTAATTTATGTCAATGATGACAAGTATTGATAATTTCGATTCCAAATATCTCGAGAACCATTGCTAGTAGAAATTTTTACCAAGAGATCCTTTTTACGTAAAAATTGTCGTAAATGTATATTTTTTATATTACTACGCTTTAAATCAATTAAAACACATGTAGGTGGCGCCCTCTACAAGTAGGAGTCATATTGACATCAAAATCAAATTTCTCATGCCAAAAAACTCCCAGACACAAATTTTCATCCAAATATTGACTTTACTTCATAAGTTATTTGGAAAAATCGAAATAAAATGAAACTTCTACACCCTGTATCTCCGAAACTAAACATTTTAGAATATATATTTATACGAACTTTTTTACTTATTTTTATCTGCAGAATATGTTGTCGAAGTTTCCGGAATACAATTCGGACCACCCTGTATACAGGGTGGTTCGAAATTTGATTTTGATGTCAATATGGCTCCTACTGGTAGAGGGCGCCACCTACATATTTTTTAACCGGTTTGAAGAGTAATAACTTTTTGTCCGTACCTGTATATAACTACTGAGTAAAAAAATATACATTTACGACGTATTTTACGTAAAAAGGGTCTCTTGGTAAAAATCGCTACGAGTAATGGTTTTCGAGATATTTGGAATCGAAATTATCAATACCTGTCATCATTGACATTAATTAAACATGTTGATTAAATAGTTATTAGACTGAAATCATAAATTTGAAATATTTTTGTGCCAAAAATTGAACAGAAACTGTATTATCATCATTTTTTGCAGAAAAATTTATGATTAATGTAAAAAAAATAAAAAGTTCCCAAATTTATTATTTCAGTGAAATAACTATCTACTCAACGTGTTTATTTTTCATCAATAATGACATGTATTGACTATTTTAATTCTATATATCTTAGGAACGGTTGCTCGTAGCGATTTTTACAAAGAGATATTTTTTACGTAAAAAGTCACAGAGATGTGTATTTTTTCACTCCGTAGTTTTATACAGCTACGGACAAAAAGTTATTACGCTTCAAAACAGTTAAAACACATGTAGGTGACTCTACTAGTAGGAGTCATGTTGACATCAAAATCAAATTTCTCATATCAAAAAACTTCCAGACACCAATTTTCATCCAAATATTGACGTTACTTCAGCAATTATTTAGAAAAAATTGAAATAAAAATGAAACTTCTACACCCTGTATTTCTGAAATTAAGCATTTATTTTAATTTTATTAATTATTGTGAATAATAAAATTGCGTTTGGTTTGGTTTGGTTTGGTCTCATCAAGGAGGCCGAATTCGACAAAATATCAAAAGATAACTTTTAATTGGCATTAAACGGTTTATACAGTTATGATGAAAAAAGTTAGTGTCGCACATGTTTTTTTGAAGAATATTCCAGTAATAACCCATATGCACGTCCCTGATCGACACTTTTTTAGCATTAAAATATGTAGCACTTATAGTAATTTTTACCCTCAAAATATCATTCAAATCACTAAAAGTACTTGGAAGAATATTACCTATAACAAATCGAAAAATTATTAAAAGACTTTACACCCTGTAGCTACGAAACCGTGATCAAAAGAGGACGTCTGGTAACCCTACTGAAAAGCATAATTTTGAATAAGCATAAGCATGCTTAAAATCATGAAATAAATATTTTTAAAGGTAAAATTTGCATTATAACGAAAGTCGGAAATGCAAGTCGGTAGAAAACTAGAATTAATCTACTTGATATCATCTGATTTTATATAATAATTCAAAGTTGATGAATTATTGCTAGTCAAATTTCATTAATATTATTAATTTTAATTTATTTAAAAAACTTGCAAATGCAACACCAGAAGCCTATCATCTCTCATTGTTGCTAAGGCGAGATCGCCAGAACCTTGAGTCGCTCGTTCCTCCGAGTTTCCGCCGAAATTCGCCAGTGGAGCAGCGACGGGCATGATTATCGACCGCCGAGAAAAGTATTTAATTAAACTTTTTGAAAGTTTACATTAAAAAATAATGTACAGGGTGGACTATTTTGGTTGTTTCTATAGGGTATCTAGGAAACTGCGAGAAATATTCAAATTTTGATACTGCAGTCTCGGGTTCTTTTTTTGAAAAAAATACAATGGCGCAAACGGATCGTGGCTATCTTGATCGGTTTCGAAGCTACATGGGGATTCAGATTTTGTACTTTTTGAAGATGTTACATAGTTTGTTTATTTCAGCAACCACGGAAAATTGAATTATACATTCTAAAGGCACTTTTCTGTGTAGAATACAGTGGCGTAGTCAGACTTTTTTCGAAAAAAACATTTTTTGAGATATTAAATATACCTCGAACTATACTTATGTTTTTTAAATAGAACCCCCTGTATATTTTTAAATTTTCTTATTCAGCTTGGCATGGGCTTCTCGAATTTTCATTATTAACCTTAACATTTCAAATTTTTCTTAAAATATCCACTTAGTAGATAGTAGGCCGCGCTGAGTAACAAACTAAACGGTTGTCATGGTGATCGGAACATACCTTTGATGGATGCGTGACATTTCATTTCAACAGACTGAAATGTGTGTATTTTAAATAATAAAAAATGAGTAAATTTGAAAATTTTGAGAAATATAATATTTAAGAATGTTATATTGAATCTAACAAACATAAGCAAATGGCAGCTGATTTATATTTTGAGCGGTGTCCAGAGGGCGAGCAACCAAACCCAGCCATTTAAAAGGTTAGAAGATAGTTTAATCAATTTTGGATCTTTTCAAAAACCGCGTCCGAAAAATGATCAGAAAGAAGATGAATGAATGAATGAGAATGAATGAAGAAGAAAATCAATATATTTATGTCCTCGGAGCCGAATACACGAATGAGCAATTAAATAAAATCGAACAATACGAAGCAAATAAAAAATAAGTGTAACAGAAACAAAAGAACATATTTTAACATAAACTTCAATCGGGCTTCTCAGTTAATATAAAAAAAATAAAAACACAAAGACTACGTTAAATGTTCAGACTGCTGCCCATTATTGTCTAGACAGAGTTGGTACCGTCTCCGCACGCCGCCGCTAACAGCATTTCGAACTATCTTTAAACCTTTTAAAAATGGCTGGGTTTGGTTGCTCGCGCTCTGGATACCGCTAAAAATATAAATCTGCTGCCATTTGCTTATGTTTGTTAGACTCAATATAACATTCTAACATATTATATTTCTCAAAATTTTCAAATTTACTCATTTTTTATTATTTAAAATACACACACTTCAATCTGTTGAAATGAAATGTCCCGCATCCATCAAAGGTATGTTCCGATCACCATGACAACCGTTTAGTTTGTTACTCGGTGCGGCCTACTATCTACAGTACGTCTGTCCGTTCTGTGGCTATGGGGTATCCGTGAGAGGGGAAACGATATTCTCTCGATGTTTTTCGTAAAAAATTAGACGACGCGTCCCATCAATAAAAATTCGACAAATTTGCAAGTAGCCAATAAAATGAGTGGGCGGAGCGATTTGCGGTGACGTACTCGTCAAGTCGACGTATAAAATATATTGCTGTTTATTTAAATGTTTTTTGTCCGCATTCCTTTCATAGACACAGATCCAGCAGACGAACTGTACTAAGTGGATATTTTAAGAAAAATTTGGAATGTTGAAGTTAATAGTGAAAATAAATATAGAGTGTTATATATTTTCGAGAAGCCCATGCCAAGCTGAATAAGAAAATTTAAAAATATACAGGGGCTTCTATTAAAAAAAACATAAGTAGGTATAGTTAATATCTTAAAAAATATTTTTTTCGAAAAAAGTCTGACTACGCCACTGCATTCTACAGAAAAGTACCTTTAGAATGTATATTTCATTTTTCCATGGTTGCTGAAATAAACAAACTATCGAACATCTTCAAAAAGTACAAAATCTGAATCCCCCTGTAGCTTCGAAACCGATCAAGATAGCCACGATCCGCTTGCGCCATTGTAATTTTTTCAAAAAAAGAACCCGAGACTGCAGTATCAAAATTTGAATATTTCTCACGGTTTCCTAGATACCCTATAGAAACAACCAAAATGGTCCACCCTGTACATATTCTTATTATTTTAATAAAATTATTTTATACCTTAAAATCGTTAAATAGGTAGTTCAGAGTGACAGAGATCTCTAAATTAATACTACTAAGATTTTTTTTTGATTAACATTGTTTGGACAACGAAATGCCATCATATAATTCTAGAATAATCTGTGCTATCAAGACTGCCACTAAACAATTTAAAAATATGTAGGTTGCATTTTCGAACTAAAATGTTGCACAGGACTTAACAGAACATGTAATGAAATGAAATTAGATAACAAAATTACTCATTAACATTTTTTATCCACAAAATAATAAACAAAATATGCATATATATTTACAAAATGACAACAGTTCAGTCAATTGGCCAACCGTCTTTTTTATTATATTCTACTACCGAATATCCAAACACTCTATCTGAATTAGTCTTAAATAATAGTCAGTTCAGTTAGTTCATTCATAGAAAATAAGTTATTATTTTTGTTATGTTTTATTTTGTATTTCTAAGTTGTTTTACTCGGTATTTGGATCATTTGGTAAATATTATTCAAGAACTTTTTTTTGATTTGTACCGCTAACTGTTTATGTAACTCGATCCGGTAGATAAGAAAATATATTGATTGCTTTGGTTACCGAGTAAAAAAATGTAGCTTGGTGGTACTTTAATTTTTAACTGAAGGATTTATAGATAATAAATTAGGCCGTAGAATTCAAAGCTATGTTTTTTAGCAATAATTTTATTAAATCAAAGTATAGCACGCGCGCTCATGGCAATTTCGTTTCTACATAGATTGAAGGTTACCAGCGCAGCGGTTCAAACTGATTTTATATGGAAACGGACGGGAGATTGGCACTATGTATTTTTTAAATAAGTCGAAGCAGATTTAAATGCTCTTTCAAACTCTATTAGGGTTTCCTATACCTATCCGGCTAAGATTTTGAATAAAAAGCGATTTTTCAATAAAACTGTCGTAATTGTTGATGCGTAACTTTTTTTGGTGACACCTTGTAGAAGTCTATATAAACTCACCGGCAAAAAAACCGGCCACTAAAAACTATACCTAATTTCAAAATTGGATTTCTCGCGAACCACTCATTAGATTTTGATGATTTTTTTTAAATTGTAAATTAATTCCTTTTTAACGGATGCTACATCAGAAATTTTTATTCCGAATTTATTTTGAGCATATACAGAGCACAACAATAAGACAAAGTTTTTGCCTGAACTTTGTAACACCCTGTAGGGTGCAGCAGTGGTAGTAGCTATTGCTAAATTAAATCGCATTGTAGCCTCATCTTTTGTGAGCATTTTGTTGTTTTAATCACCATATTATCTCTTTTTGTATTGGAGACATGCTGTTTTAAAACGAACGAACATCTCGGAAAAATGCTTTGCAGGCAGAAAGTTTTATGTATAAATAATCAAGGCGACATAGGCGAAAACGGATTTATGAGTATTTGCAATATGAGAAAAACGGTTGCCAAATTAAAAAATGCCATTATCTGTGACGGATGTTGCTCGTATCGTGGCTTTAATTGAGGATGGCCGAAGTCAACGTTATGTCTCCTATACCCTGGTTATGAAAGGTATATTTCGAACAACAGTCCAGGATGCCTGGAATCTGTATATGGAAACGGGAAATTTCACCAGGCGAGTGAACACTAGATATTAGTCCCTTAAAATTTCTTTACCTTTTTTTTAATTTTCATGTTTTAGTTAGTTTTCAGGTTAAACTTACCTACGTTCTGATGTTTGATTTGTTTTAAAAGCTTTTTTTGGAGGCGTTTGTTTTAAAGCAGCGTATCTCCAATACAAACAGAGATAATGTCGTGACTAAAAAAAAACAAAATGCTCACAAAAAATGAGGCTACAATCTGATTTGATTTAGTAATAGCTACTATAACTGCTGCACCCTACAGGGTGTTACAAAGTTTGGACAAAAAACTTCGTCTTATTGTGGTGCCCTGTATATGCTCAAAATAAATTCGGAATAAAAATTACTGACGTAGCATCTGTTAAGAAGGAATTAATTTACAAGTTAAAGAAAAAATCATCAAAATCTAATGAGTTGTTTGCAAGAAATCCAACTTTGAAATTGGGACTAGTTTTTAGTGGCCGGTTTTTTTTTGCCGGTGAGTGTATTTTTATAAACTGCTTTCAATTAACCTACATATGCTCCCAAAATTTCGAAGGTATGTAAGATTCTCATGGGGAGTCATACCAGAAAGATGGCAAAAGGTATCATATATCTTTCTAAGGTAGGTAAGGTATCGGATTTAACACCCCAAAGTCATATAGATCGATAAGCCTGTCCTGCTTCCTACTGAAAACGCTAGAAAGGGCCTTGGATAAGTACTTAAAAGACTTTTGATTTTTTTGCTCAGGGATAGACCCCTAAGCAATCGTCAATACGCATACCAACCTGGTAAATCTACGAATGCTGCGTTGGACCATTTAAACAGGCTTATTTCCAAGTCGATAGGGGTCAAAGAAATAGCAATAGCCGCTTTTTAGGTACTGAGGGAGCATTCGATAAAGCTACTACCGACTAATTAATAAATGCAATGAGTAGAAGAGGTACACCTACCGTGGTATGTAGATGGATAAAGGCCGCCTTAAGAGTCTATTACGCTGTACTGTTCGGGTCGCTCTCAGGGGTCTGGTAAAGGGGTTGGGTGGCCGAAGGAAATATGTATTATATTTCAGAAATCTGCCTAAGGCTTAGACCGACCCTGTCGTGAATTAAGCCTTGATTAAGGTTTGCAGAGCTTCAGCATTTGCCATAAAATAGCGAGCATTTTGTTACAAAACCATATAAATTATATATCACTGTAATCACAAAACTTCAATCTATTTCTGTATTGTAACGGAATTTTAAATTGTGTCTTTATTTTCGAGAAAATTTAATCCAAACATAAGGGATATTTTGTTGATGTTTGACGATCAAAATCTTAAAAATAAAGAAGTTGTCTAAAAATGTGCTACAATACGGATATAGTATAATGCTTAATACTTAATTTCCTTCTTCATATGTGTAAAATACCTAACCAGTTTTACATAAAACGTTAAATGCCTAACGCTTATTTTGCTACTTTTTCGGACTATTGAAATGGACTCTTAACGTGCGATTTCCTAGCGCGACGTCTGGCGTCCACGTCTCGCCGCACACTGGTTCGTTCTGGACGTACGTGGCTAAACCTCTACAGGGTTGTTCGCCACATACAACACGGACTATTATAGCTAAACGACTAGATTTTTACAAATTGTAAGTTTTGGGTTCGTTGAAGGACTATTAGAGCTACAATTTAAAAATATTTTTACAAGATATAGAGTGTCCCAAATACATAAAAAATATCAAAGTTGTATTTTTTTAAATGGAACATCTGTATATTATTGCATTTTTAGTTTCTACGATTAAAATAAAGGTAAATTTGATTAAGGTTTATTACACTTAAACCTTACCGTTTTTGAAATATTTTCAATTTTGTAAAATTGCAGTATAAATTTTAAGGTTTCATTTCTCCGAAGGTATCAAAGTTTTTAATACTAAATATTTACTGAAGTTGATTTATTGATCAGTTATTGTGTTGCAATGATAAAAATGATACTACCTTATACAGAGTGTCTAAAAATTTATTTTAAATAATTACTAGCTTTAAACGGCAAAAACTTGTTTAATTTAAATAGAATACCCTGTATATTTTATGAGAATAAGATGCACAATTTAATTGTCTATCAAATTGTATTATACCATTTTTCACCTATCCCTTCAAGTTTTCGTAGAAAATGCATTTTCTTATAATTTAGACCTCATTTATCAATATACCCATGGAATATTGACATTTTAGATTGTTTTTAAAACAACAAATGTACAAAATGTACAGGCTAGTAATATTATCGTTTTTAATAAAACGATGAGCCCATTTGTATGTAAAAAGAAAACTATTTAAATATTTATAAAAGAGTATACCATTAATTAAATATACCACCAGTATTTCCGCTCAAATACTAATTAATTACATACTTAATTGTGTTCGTTAATAAATTATTCTAAATAAATGTGGATTTGAATCAAAAATCAATATAATAATATGTTATGAAAATGAACGTCTCTGTTGTTATAGATAAGCATTTTTCAAAAAATAAATATTATTTTTAAGGTATTAGTTTTTTTACCTCACTGTCTAATACACATAAATAATTCAGTTTTTTAGTATTTGGAGCAATTATTATTAATCAACGTAAACAGTCAATTAATGTAGTTTGAATACTGGAATCATATTAATTGATCCTCTTTAACAAATATTTAAACAGTGTTCACGCATCTCATTATTCTTTTTTTTTTAGTTTTCTTTGATTGGGTTTGGGTTTACAATATTTAATCATTTGTATAATATAAGTGATGTGCAGAAATAAGTAGTTTAGTTTTTTGTTTATTTTTCTTTACATTATTCGATTATTAATTGTTTGGTTGAGAATGATCACATAAATCATTAAATTAAATTCAATTTCGTTTCAAAATTCAAAATCAGATGATTTCTCTATTGCCCAGTGCGCGCGATCATAGTGCGCGTACTACCAGAAGACATTCGCAATTGCAGAAGACATTCGCAGTGCAGAGATCCGACACTGTTTCTATTTTTCTGGTACTATTTTTTCGCAACAACGTTACGTGCATCCGAAGAGTGTGGGCAAAAAAAGGGTAAGTCATTTGAGTGCCCTGGTATATTTATTTCTCAATATTTTCTTTTTTTCAATTCTCTTTTCGTTCAATTTCGCAACAAACAGTTTGTTTTATTCTTAATGAAATAAACGAACTATATTGACAATATTAGTATCTGTACTCTTTATAAATTTGGTACATCTTCAAAAATAATCTAAAATGTCAGTATTCCATGGGTATATTGATAAATGAGTTCCAAATTACAAGAAAATGCATTTTCTACGGAAGCTTGAAGAGATAGGTAAAAAATGGTATGATACAATTTGATAGATAATTAAATTGTACATTTGATTCTCATAAAATATACAGGGTGTTCCATTTAAATTAAACAAGTTATTGCCGTTTAAAGCTAATAATTATTTAAAATAAATATTTAGACACTCTGTATAAGGTAGTAAAATTTTTATAATTGCAACACAATAACTGATCAATAAATAAACTTCAGTAAATATTTAGTATTAAAAACTTTGATACCCTCGAAGAAATGATGCCTTAAAATTTATACTGCAATTTCACAAAATTGAAAATATTTCAAAAACGGTAAGGTTTAAGTGTAATAAACCTTAATCAAATTTACCTTTATTTTAATCGTAGAAACTAAAAGGCAATAATATACAGGGTGTTCCATTTAAAAAATACAACTTTGATATTTTTTATTTATTTGGGACACTCTGTATCTTGTAAAAATATTTTTAAATTGTAGCTCTAATAGTCCTTCAACGAACCCAAAACTTACAATTTGTAAAAATCTAATCGTTTAGCTACAATATTCCGTGTCGTATGTGGTGAACAACCCCGTATATCAGCGAAAAGTAATGTATCGCTTTATAGGGAAACAAACCAGTACGCGGCGAGGCGGGCCGCCGAGGCCAAACGTCGCTAGGAAGTCAGATCTTTAGAGAACAGCAGTAGGGGGTGGAGGTTGTCCACAGGGAACAGTGCTATCTTCCCTACTTTTTGCTTTTATTGCCTAGGATATGCAAACGATATTGTAATTGTGGCCAAGAACTAGTTTGCTGGTATGATAACAGAAAGAATGCCGACAGCCCTAAAAACAAAGGAGACAAGTGGTGCAAACAAGACAGAGTGACAGTCAATGCTCGGAAAACACAAATTTTACAAAGAAGATAAAACCAAAATGTCTAAAAACACCGGTGTTAGGAGAAACATTTGAAACAACCGAGATTTAATTTGCCAAAGAAACAAAGTATCTTGGGGTATTTTTTGTTGAAACGCTCACATGGAATACTCATATAGCGAAGGCAGCACGAAATCCCAATTTACAAAAATAATCGGCAATTCCCACCCAAACCAAATCAAACCCAACATAATCAAAGAATTACAATTCCGACAGACATAGACACATCGGCATCGGTAGGTAACGTTTACCACGGGGTTGATATAGTCACGGTAGGATTACTAATTAATTATTAATTACAGTTGGGGGTTACAGTACCTTTGGTGTTACACAGCAAAATAAAAACACTAAATCACCACAATACACCAAAACACTTTTACTTTTAAACTGGACGCGCGTTTCGCTAACCATGTTAGTATCATCAGCAGATGATTAAAACTCAGCTTTGGTGTATTGTGGTTAGGTTGTAGAATGTTGTTTCCATTAAAACAGTAAATCACACTGTTTTATTTTGCGATGCCAATTCTTGTCGGTTCAACTAGCCATATTTAGGCCAGTAAGTGAGGATAAAAATATTAATTACCTTCGAATTCTTGACACCCGCACCGATTGACGTTAAATTTTAACAGTGAATAGAGATATATGTAAGAAACAAAAGTTACATAGTAGCAATGTGTGCTTTCACCCTGGGGATGAGGCCCTTCTCGGGGGTGAAAAGTAAATCACCCGTTTTAATTGCAAAAATCAAAATGAATTCTAAGCAAAAAATGTTTTAGAACATTTTTTCAGAAAATTAATATTTTCCGAGATATTTAGGATTGAAAACGTTGATTTTTCAACTAGAAACTGCATATTTTTCTGCCATATTTTTATAAATAACTCGAAAACCTTACGTTTTATCGCAACACTCATATAAAGAAAAAAGAAAGCTTTTGGAATAACGAATAGGTCTTTTCAAGAGCTTTAAAAGGGTCATACTCATTTTCTTCGAAAAATGTGTTTCACCATTATTTTAAGGTTGAAATTTAGTTGTCGAAAAATAAAAAATCACCTTTACAGAGTGATAATTCGGCTATTATTACACCTACGGTAATCAACTATTCCAAAAGCTTCATTTGTGCTTTATATTAGTTTTGCGATAAAACGCAAGGTTTTCGAGTTATTTATAAAAAATAGCAGATAAATATGCAGTTTTTAGATGAAAAATCAACATTTTCAATCCTAAATAACTGGGAAAATATCAATTTTCTGAAAAAAATGTTATTGTACAGGGTGGGTCAAATTCGACGCTTTTAAAGGGAAACACCCTTTTCTATAGGAGATAGACGAAAACTAATATCGGTGTCTGGAGCTTAATTTTTATCAAAAACATGATGGTGAAAACCGCACATCGATATCTGTTACCGTTTCGGAGTTACGGGGTGTTTTTCAAAAATGTGCATTTTTAACAAATCTCTGTATCTTTTTTGCTATGGAAAATTTTCTATTTTTATGAAAACATTTCCAAAGTACCTTTTTACGTAGAATTTAATGAATTAATTATATTTTTTTAAAAATTAATAATTTAAAAGTTATCAACAGAAAAATTGATTTTTTATTTGGGACGCCCTGTGTATTTTTAAATAAATAAAAATAACTTAAAATAACGTTTCCAAAAATATAGCACACTTGATATTTTATTATAATACCCCTTCGAAATACAGAATTTATAGAAGTTTGCCACTTATAACTAGTAGGCTTTGGACCCCTTATTGATGATCAGCCCCTAGTGGAACTCGAAAACATATTTTTCCAGCAAGACGAGACACCGCCTCAGAACGCTGAAGTTATCGGCTAAATTTTGCAGCCAATTTCGATAATAATTGATCAGCTAATCAAGATCCCAGCCGTTGGCCGTCGAGGCCGCCGGACTTAGTCCCTATGCATTTTTATCTTTGCGAAAGAACAAAGGTTGTAATTTTTAAATTGCCTGTATAATCTAGACAAGAATTAGAAGTACTTAGCGGTTATACGAGGGTATCTTTCACCCCCATTAAGTTAATAAATTCCGCGAGAAATGTTAAAACACGGTGCCGTCTGTCCACAACAGAAGACGGTCGAACACCTGTAGCAAAATCTCATGTCTTGGTTTGCTATTAATTTTTATTGTTATTAGATAATATATACAGGGTGATTCCTGTAAGTCGGTCATGCTTTCGGGGAATGATAGGGGACGTCGAAATATTAATTTTGATATAGCACACTATGGGTCGGAAATGCCTCTTACGCAAGATACAGGGTGTTAAAGTTTTTGAAAAATAAATAGATATTCTTTAATAGTTTTTTAACAGTTGAAGGTATCGTTATAAAATTTTATTATAGGAGTCTACCTAACAGAGACACTTTAAATGTCAAAAGAAAAGGTTTCAGTTTCAACCAATGGCGTAGATGTGATACTCATCGGGTATTTTTTTCAAAAAAAGAAAAAAATAGTACGCCACTGATAAAAATAGAAAAGTTTTTTTATTTACTCGGTTTATTTTCAAGAAAAAATGTCTCTTGCAACTTTCTCCTATCTAATACCATTTTATCACAATTTAAAAGTAAATAAATTTATTAATGAGAACCTTAAATACAACGAATTATTATAACTAGAGGGCAGAAACACATGAGCATCGTCAGCTGCCTTCATCACTTACATGTGAATTTAAATAGGCCAGATATAAGAGATATCCCAGACGTTACACTTTGAGCATCTCTTAAACTAATAAAAACTTCATTGTTAATAATAATTAAGTTCTTAATTTTAAGGTAGTTATAATAATTCGCTGTATTTAAGGTTTTCATTAATAAATTATTTATTTTTAAATTGTGACAAAATGGTGTTAGATAGGAGAAAGTTACAAGAGATATTTTTTCTTGGAAATAAGCTGAGTAAATAAAAAAACTCTGAAATTTTTATTTTTACCAGTGGCGTACTATTTTTTTTTTAAATATTCGATGCGTATCACATCTACGCTACTGGTTGAAACTAAAACCTCTTCTCTTTACATTTAAAGTGTCTCTGTTAGGTAGACTCCAATAATAAAATTTTATAACGATACCTTCAACTGTTAAAAAAACTAGTAAAGAATATCTTTAATTTTTCAAAAATTTTAACACCCTGTATCTTGCGTAAGAGGCATTTCCGACCCATAGTGTGCTACATCAAAATTAATATTTTATATTATACGTCCCCTATCATTCCCCGAAAGCATGACCGACTTACAGAAATCCTCTGTATATATATATATATATATATATATATATATATATATATATATATATATATATATATATATATATATATATATATATATATATATATATATATATGTATAGTTTAAATGTGTTGATGTTGTTAAATATAGTTTAAATTGTTATAAAATTCTAAATCTCTCATTGCGAATATTATTTTTGTTTTAATTGCTGCTCACAGCTACAATTTTTTTGCATTACAGCCAGCGCGGTGCAAAGCCTACTGCAAAAACTCTATATTTTGAAATTATTAGAATCGAGCAAAATATCAAGTATGATATATTTTTGGAAAGGTAATTTTAAATTCTTTTCAATGAATTAAAAATATACAGGGTGTCCCATATAAAAATTCAAATTTTCTGTTGATAATTCTTAAATTATTAATTTAAAAAAATATATATATTTAAACCATTAAATTCTACGTAAAAAGGTGCTTCCATAGCAAAAAAGTTACAGCGATTTGTTAAAAATGCACATTTTTGAAAAACACCCCGTAACTCATAAACGGTAACAGATATCGACGTGCGGTTTTCACCATAATGTTATTGATAAAAATTGAGCTCCAGACACCGATATTAGTTTCCGTCTATCTTCTATAGAAAAAGGTGATTGCCCTTTAAAAGCGTCCAATTTGACCCACCCTGTACATTTTTTGCTTGGAATTCATCGCATTATTGATTTTTGCAATTAAAATGGATGATTTATTTTTCACCCTCGAGGAGGGGCTCACCCCTAGGGTGACAGCACACATCGCTACTAAGTAATATTTGTTTCTTACATATATCTCTATTCACTGTTAAAATTTTACTTCAATCGGTGCAGATGTTCAGAATGCTACAGTGCAACTTCCCTTGTCTGAGAAATTTTTTGAAATTAATTCTAGCATCCCCTATATTTAGATAATGAGATATCAAACAGAAATAAAGACAGAATACAAATTAAACTTATATTCTTTTAATAATATAAAAACGGTTTACTTAAAATTTAAAAAATGCATAAATACCTATCTATAAATACCAAATTAACAAAGGTAATAAACAATCATACAATAGCTATAACTATAAAAATAGTATTTCAGTAATCTTACAGTAATTCTTTTGTAGCTAGGAAACCAACTTAAAGAATGTCAGAGTATGTCAAATTCATCAATATTGTCGCGTTCAACTTCCAAAATAGCATTTATAGCGTCTATGTCATCTAAGTCTTGTTTAACACACTCATTTGCTCTTGTGACAGTTTTAGTATTTATCGCTTTTCCACCCAAAACTATATCATTAGATGGTTCAGGATGCGTTTCGGTATTCCTTACATTTTGATATTCGACATGTTCTTCCATTTGATGCTCGGGAACTTTTTCTAATTCACCTGCTCGTTCTTTTTTACATAAAGCCGTATCGCTAGATTGTTCTGGGTGATCTTCGGTGATCCTTTCGTTTTGATATTCAACATGTCCTTCGGCTTGACTCTCAGGAACATGCTCAATTTCACCAGCTGGTTCTTTTTCACACAAAACTACATCACTAGATGGTTCTGGATGCGTTTCGGTATTCCTTACATTTTGATATTCGACATCTTCTTCCATTTGATGCTCAGGGACTTTTTCTAATTCACCTGCTCGTTCTTTTTCACCCAAAACTATATCACTAGAATGTTCTGGGTGATGTTCGGTGATCTTTTCGTTTTGATATTCCACATGTCCTTCGGCTTGATTCTCAGGAACATGCTCAATTTCACCAGCTGGTTCTTTTTCACACAAAACTATATCACTAGAATGTTCTGGGTGATGTTCGGTGATCTTTTCGTTTTGATATTCCACATGTCCTTCGGCTTGATTCTCAGGAACATGCTCAATTTCACCAGCTGGTTCTTTTTCACACAAAACTATATCACTAGATTGTTCTGGATGCACTTCGGTGATCCTTACATTTGGATTCTCAGGAACATTTTTCAGTTCACCGGCTGGTTGTTTTTCACACAAAACTGTATCACTAGATTGTTCTGGATTCATTTCGGCGACTCTCTCTTGTTTAGTTCTGTCAGAGATATTTTCTATTACATCTGTGTTGTTCTTGTTACACATATTAATTTGTTCCTGTTCTAGTTTGTGTTGCTGTGACAAATAGGCACGTGTTCTAGGTCGCTCACGTTCAATTGAACCATTTTCATTACAAACAAAGTCTAAGTCTTTTTTAATATTCCCCTTTGTTCTTCGTGTCTGTTTCTTCCCTACAATTGGTTCTTTTTTATATGAAACATTTTCTTCCAGATCATCTACTCCCTCAGAATCACTGTCGCTACTTATATAAAGCGTTGCTTTACGGGCTTTTTTGCGTTTCTGTTGCGAATAGGAACGTCGAGGGGGTCTCACACGATCGACCTTGATACTTCCATCGTCGATATCTAAGTCTTGTTTATTGCGACTGCTTGTTCTTCGTGTGCGTTTCTTACCTATCGCCGATCCTGTTTTACAGACAGTGGTTTCTGGTTTCTTTTCAGAAACTACTAGCAGAAAGTTTTCTACTCCATCTGAATTATTTTCGCTACTTATATTCATCGGTTTCTTATAGGAATTTTGTTGCTGTCGTCGCGTATAGGAACGTTTCGGCTTTCTTATTTCAATAACGACTTCTTTATTGCACTTATTACCCTCAGACTCAGTAAAGTTACCTGCTTTATTTATATTACTCTGGCCGCTAGCGCTCGACATTTCTTTTAGTAGTTTCATCTGTTGCTGTGCCGGATTAAAACATTTTCCAGTTTTAACTCCTTCAACTAATCTAATATCGAGTTTTAACTCGTCTAAATCACTTTTTTTGGTCTTATTTCCCTGATCTTCGATAACGTTACCTGCTTTATTTAAATTACCCTGACTGCTGCCACTAATCGTTTCCTCACTGACTTTGATCTGTTGCTGTGTCGAATTTATATCGTTTCCAGTGTTTACTTCTTTTATAGCATCTAAACCTTTTTTACAGCTTAAATCTTCCGGATCTTCGGCAACGGTAGCTATGTTATTTGAACTACTCTGACTGTTTTGTTTGGTTTGGTTGTTAATACGTACAGGGGATTTTAGATCCTTCAAAATATTGTTTATCTGATCCTTTAATCGATCTATCATTTTTGATCTTAAAGGGCATTGGGACGGACTAGTTTGTGGTTTCTCTGGACTTGCGGTAAGCGCTGTGATCTTTGAAGGACTTGGAACTTCGTGTTTTCCGGTATTAGATTCAGGCACTTCGGGATCATCGGGATCACTTTCAACATACGTCAAACCTAAATGACTTTCCAATTTAAGGCGTTTTGCCGGTATCGGAGCCAATACGTCCTTACTACAGCTAGGTTGAGATACAGCTGGACTTTTTCTGGAATTAAATACGCTTTGCTGGGGTTTCTTTTGTACGTACGAACTTTCTAAAAAATAAAAACAAATATACACTCAGATGCAAAAAAACCCAACAGATAAATTTTTGATCAAATTTAAATTGTTATATTTTTGTTATTTCTAGCCCTGTTTTCATGCTTTTTTTAGCAAACTGTATATAATTATGTCAACTCTAATTCGTAAACTCAGTTTTTATAAACTTTAGTATATGGCATATTGTACAGGGTTAATCGGGGGTTGATTTTTACACTAACTTTAAAACACCCTGTGCAATAATTTCGTGTGCAAATTTTCCTAAAATATAATTTTACGGTCAGCAAACCCATGTCTCCTGAGCATTTTTTGGATCATGTCAATACATGTCTTGGTTAATTTTTAAGAGCGAAATGGGCTTGCCACCAACAATTTTCAATTTTTTCAATTATCATTTCTTTTTTGAAGTTATTTTTCAATGTGACAAGGGGGCTTTGGTAATTATGGTGAACTATATACTACTGTTACGTTTTTCCTCGGTTCCGTGTGGATAGAAAGTCAGAATTTATTTAAACACAATTTATTTACACTAAGTAACAAACAATAACGATTAAAAAGACTTAAAGAACTATATACCATGGCTCCTGAGCATTTTGTTTTTTGAATCATGTCAATCCATGCCTTCGTTATTTTTTAAGAGCGAAATGAACTGATCAATTTGCAGTTTTTTCAATTATCATTACATTTTGATGTAATTCTTCAATAATATTGAAGAATTACATTCATATTATGACGAGATGGTTTTGGTGACAGTTGTTGTAACATCATATTACGCTGCATTGGATACTCTATACTAAATTTAAAAAAAACGTTAAAGACTAATGATACAGCCTGGGTTTTAATAAACATTAATAACAATAACAGAACTAACGATATTAAAGAAAACATTATCATCATACAAACAGAAAAAAAATGTAAAAACTACCCTAATACTTTGTATTGCCTCCCTTGGCTGCTATAACTGCCTGTATATGTCCGTATTCATATTATCATTGAGGCTGCATATATCATATTGCGTTGTTTCCCCATCTTCTTTCAGGACCAAGCGTAGTTCATTTAATGAAGCTGGTACCGCTTCGTGACCTCTAACCCTCCTGCCAACATTTCCCAAACGTCGAACATGATGGGCAGTTCATAGTAGTATATATCACAATAATCACCAAAGCCGCCTTGTCATGTTGAAAAATAACTTCAAAAAGAAATGATAACAATTGAAAAAATTGCAAATTGTTGGTAGCAAGTTCATTTCACCTTTAAAAATTAACCAAGGCATGTATTGACATGATCCAAAAAACAAAATACTCAGGAGACATGGTTCTGACAGTAAAACTATATTTTAGGAAAATTTACACACGAAATTATGGCACAAGGTGTTTCAAAATTAGGGTAAAAAATAACCCCTCGATTAACCCTGTATAATAAGCCAAATACTAAATTAAAAAAAAACTGAATTTACGAATTAAAGTTGATATACTTATATACAGCTTGCTAAAAAAAAATAAATGAAAATAGGGCTAAAAATAACAAAAATATAATAATATAATAATAATAATAGCTCCTGTATATAGCGTTTAACGCCTTGGGATGACCCGTAGCAATGGGGTGGCCAACTAAGAATGGACGCCGGCTGTATCTCAGAAACTACTAACCGCATAACTTTGGGAAAAAAATTATAATAAGTAAATCGACCAAGAGAAATCGCTGGAAATTATTTTCAAGTTCGAAAAATGCCCTCTAGGGGGCGTTTCTCTAATAACCAATCAGAAAACAGGGGTTTTCTCCAAAATATGCAGGTGAACAGGTATTTTAAATATTACTATTGTAATCATCGAGAAAATTGTAATTTTTTTGATATAAAGTATTTTGCTCTATCTCATAAAATAAAGTGGTGGGGGAAGGTTAAACTTGCTTTTATTAAAATAAGGATAACTCTGGTTTAGGTTACGCGATTTAAACAATGATCTCCAGTACAAATTTTGTTTCCACAATTATTTTCGTGGTAGCTAGAGGGCGCTGTCTGACATCATAACAGATATTGCGCTTTTGCGTAAAAAATTTAAATAGGAGGCTATATTTCCCTTTGCACAGTTAAATAGAGCATAAAATTTCTAAAATATCAGCGCAAACCGCAACTTTCTATCTTTTTTCTAACCGGAAATATTAAGAGAACAAATCATGTTAGGCTGCCGCTTAGGATTATATGGTCTAAAAATTATAGTAGTAGGCTAGGAAACAAAAAGAGGTAAATTGGTTACGTCAAAATATCAAAACATATATTTTAATTTCATTTTAATACCATTTAATTACTATTTATCCATGTTCGTTCTTGATTCGACCCCATAAATTAAAACCCAGGCATATTGAATCCGATGACCCAGCTGGCCATGGAAATATGCCGCTCTAGCGTCTCTATCTACTAAAGTAGGTGGTATCAAAGAAGCCCCACACATTCACAGCAAAATAAGCGGTTCCACTGCCTCAACTACACTAAATGCATCCATGCTGATGAAATTGCAACAAATGCAATTTCATCATGATGGATCCTCTAATAAAATTGGCAATTCATTTCTTAGAAATTATGGATAGTTCATTTCATTCAGATAATTAAAAAAGTCCAATCACATTTGCTATTCTAGAATACCTACGCAAACATTTACCGACCAACGGTCTTGGGGCTAAACTACTTGCATCAAGGGTAGATTTGGACCAGTAGTGCATATTGTTAAGATTCGCACCTTCGATCGGTGCTATATGAAAAGTGACCCAAACGACATAAACTTTATAATATAATAATAAATAACACAAACAACAGGTAAAACACGAAAACAAGTGAAATCAAAAGGACGAGCTTGGATTAAATAATAACTAAATGATGTTACATGAAATAAACCCCTAGTTTTCGGCCATACGAAATTCGGCGGTTTTCTGTTAAAAGCAATATGGCGGCACAAAATTCCTAGAAATTATTGGTTGTCCGACTTTCGGACATTTTAATCTGAGAACTCATAAACTACTTAAGTATAATTAATCAAAAAATTCGTAAAAATTATATGGATGGATGATAATGTTACATAAACACGTTTAAATAATTATGACGTCATTTTTTTTAAGAAAACGCCCGAAATTCGGATGCATGAAAACTGAACTTAAACGTTTTGATATTTTGACGTAACCAATTTACCTTTTTTTGTTTCCTAGCCTACTACTATAATTTTTAGACAATATAATCCTAAGCGGCAGCCTAACATGATTTGTTCTCTTAATATCTCCGGTTAGAGAGAAGATAGAAAGTTGCGGTTTGCGCTGATATTTTGGAAATTTTGTGCTCTATTTAACTGTGCAAAGAGAAGTATAGCCTCCTATTTAAATTTTTAATGCAAAAGCTCAATATCTGTTATGATGTCAAACAGCGGCCTCTAGCTACCACGAAAAAAATTGTGGAAACAAAATTTATACTGGAGATCATTAAGGAAGAAAAGCTCTTTTAAACCAGCCCTAGTTTGTTTAAATCGCATAACCCAAACCAGAGTTATCCATATTTTAATAAATGCAAGTTTAACCTTCCCCCACCACTTTATTTTATGAGATAGAGCAAAATACTTACATAAAAAAAACCATTTTCTCGATGATTATAATAGTAATATTTAAAATACCTGTTCATCTGCATATTTTTGAGAAAAACCCTGTTATCTGATTGGCTATTAGAGAAACGCCCCCTAGCGGGCATTTTTCGAACTTGAAAATAATTTCCAGCGATTTCTCTGGGTCGATTAATTTTTTTCCCAAAGTTATACGATAAGTAGTTTCTGAGATACAGCCGGCGTCCATTCTTAGTTGGCCACCCGGTACAGCTTGCCATACTAGAGCCGTTCGGTATACAAGGAAGGTAATGTGGCTAGCACTACGCTTCTACCGCCTATTATTACTTCAGGATTGTGAATCCCAAGTACTCATTTAAGGCTGAGTCGACCTAGGTACCCAAACTATTTTTATTTTAATAAAAATAGTCGGCTGATGAAATGCCGGATGTGGGAATCGAACCCACTACCTTCAGATTGGTAGACGAGAGCCTGTACCTCTACGCCACCGAGCACAAAAATTACAAAAATATAACACTTTAAATTTGATTACAGTTGAGGGTTGGAACCTTTGGTGTCACACAGCAAAATAAAAACACTAAATCACCACAATACACCAAAACACTTTTACTTTTACACTGGACGCGCGTTTCGCTAACCATGTTAGCATCATCAGCAGATGATTATAAACTAAGTTAAACTTTAGTGGTGATTTAGTGTTTTTATTTTACTTTAAATTTGACCAAAAATTTCTCCGTTGCGTTTTTTTTTGCATCTGAGTGTATTATTACGTCTATTGTCACCTGGAATTGTTTGCATTATTTTACTAACAAAATCGAAAACAATTACGTAAAATTGGAAAAAAAAGTGTAATACGTGTAATTTTCTTCAATTTTTCTTAGAAGAAGAAGAAAATACATGTCTGTGAAATGAAATCCAAAGAATACTCAAACAAGCAAGAGATAAAAGTTCATTTAATAAATTGAACTGTGATAATAATTGTTGTCGGTAAACTAACCATTCTTTCGACGACTTGAAACATTTTCTCTGATTTACTTTCATCTTTTTTACTAAATACGCAATTGTAACCGCACATATGGTAATCGCAAAACAATTTCCGATGCACGTGATTAACTTTGAGTGACAAACGACAGCGCTGCCAGATTATGATGGATTTATGAGATGAATCTTAATTTACGAGTGACAAACAACATATTTATTACATCACCCAAGCAGCATTCGGTCGTCGGGACAACGTTGTCACGCGACAAAACGTCGGGGCGCAACGTCGGCACAACCTTATGCCAACCTTAGTCTACACTAGTTTGGAGAATAATTTTTAGTCGAAACGACGTTGGATACCTACGTTGGCTAGTAGCCTAATTTAGTATAAACTGCAACGTTGTTTAAAATCCTAATTCACAGAAATACAAAACTATAATAATATGGCGTCTAAGTCGCGTTTTATCCTAAATTGGGATAATTATAGTAAAAATATTATTTTTATGATTTAGTAAGAGACATAGGCCAGATAGCAGTAAAGGAAAACAAAACAAAAGTATTTAAGTGTGGAGGATGTTTGAAGATTATAATTATTGAAACACTTTAACCAACTCTGTAACTCGTTACCCAAGGCAAAAAAGTTAAACGCAAACAAATTTATTGATAAATGTATTGTTTCTACTTTGAAAAATACTAATGGGCCTTAAAATTAAAGTAAAATGAGAATAATTTATTCGCAGTCGAAAAAAAATTGTTTCCGCGTGTTGTTTAGGGTCAAATATTTCAAGTTAATGTATTCAAAAAGCAGGAATTGCTATTTTAGGAACGACACAACATTTTCTTATTCAACAACATGGCAGCTTTCACTTTGTTGTTTTGGAGATTAAGATGGGAGTAGTTCGAGTAGTCGCATGCCTGGACTAATAAAGTCGCAGTTCAGCCTTAACAAGGAGTATATTATTCGCAAGATTGCCTAATTTAGTCATCCTAGAGTCTAGCTTGTACCGCCCTCTATATTCTAAATAAACGAGGGAGTGGATAAAATATCGGTAATATGTCGATGTATATTTAAATTTAGTTTTATATGTGCCTTCCTTACGTCCCATTTTAATTAAGTTTTTTTTATAAAAACAAAACAACACTGAACTGTCTGACTGAACAGAATAATGAAGTGAAAACTTAAGATTTAAGGTTATGGTTCAATACAGTTGCAAAAAGGTAGTGGCTCGACGTCCTACCAACGTAAGAATAAGGAAATCTAAACAACGTTGGAATTAGTAAAACAGACGACGTTTGTATAACGTTGGAATAGGTCCTGAAAGTGATGTCGGAAAACTCTTTATTGTCCAACATTGTAACTACGTTGTCCGAATCACCTAAAGATCACTTAAGCAAAAAAGGTTACAAGACAACGTTTATTCGACGTCGCAGAAGCTTTTACTTTGTTGTAGTACTAGTTCAACGTCGGCACAACGTTACAACAACGTTTACATTTATTTTAATACCCAAGGTACGGAGCTAACTATTTTTTGTAACTAATCCAACGTTGTGTTTAGTAAACATGTGGTCCCAAGTCGTGAAAATGCTATTTGGGCATAATTAGTAATTAATTGATTTATTTGATTTATAGCTTAATTTACTAACTATATATTGGCAAAAACTAATAGTCCATTATGAAGATTATTCGAAGAGTTATTATGGGTTATTTATTTATTTATTGATGTACAGGGTGGTTGAAATTGGTCTCTTTTAACAGAGAAAATCTATTTCCTGACTAGATAGAGCAAAACCGACATATATATCATGGACTCGATTTCTGAGACACGTTTAATGGCGTAAACCGCCTGTTGATATTTTCACTGCCAACTGAGATACGGGGTCTTTTTGAATTTTTGACCATTTGGAAAATTGCCCATAACTTTTGTATTTCGCGGAATAATAAAATTCTGTAATAACGTTCTTAAAGTACTTTTTTAAGCACAATCCAGTGGCGTAGTCAGTTTTTCTCTATACGTGCTCTTTTTGTCAGAAATAATAAAAAATATGATTTTTTAAATGGAAATCATAGTTGGCTATGAACATAAAAAAAAAAAATGCTGGCGTTTAACCCTTTCCAACGATATAAAGTTACGTATGTGTATTTATTTCTAAGAATGAGGGAAATATTAGATTTTTTATCTTTTTATCCAAGCGGGCCTTGATTTTGTGTTGACCTAGTTGCCTAATTAGTTTCATCACAATTTAATATTCTATATTATTATTTATCTGCATAATTAAAAACTTTTGAAGGGTTACAAGTGAACAATTAAATGGAGAATTTGAAGAGAATTGGGTTGGAACAAGGGGCCCATATCTTGGCCTGCTAGGTCTTGTGATTTAACTCCTTCCGACATTTTTATGGGGGAAATTAAAAGACCTTATATATAAGAGAAGTACCATTGGGACGAGAGAAGAATTGCAGAAAGCTACCAGGCAAGTTTTTGGACTTATTAACCAGTTCGCCTAATAAATCGTTGTAATTCTATGCGCAAAAGATGTTTATTGGGTATTCAATAAGGAGGTGCTCTATTTGAACATTTTTAATTTTTTACAAAACTATATTCGTCACTCAAAAAATACGTTTTTTTAGTTTTGTTCTTTGTTTATTGTATCGATTTCAGTTGTAATTACTAATGCTAATAATTACTATTACTAATAATAATAGAATGTTAATTTACCTTTTCAAAAGACTTTAATTATCCAGATACTTTATTAAATAATATTAAGCATAGAAAAAAACTGACTAGGCCACTGGATTGTGCTTAAAAAAGTTTTTACAGAATTTTATTATTCCGCAAAATAAAAAAGGTGTGGCCAATTTTCAAAATGGTAAAAAATTCAAAAAGACCCCGTATCTCAGTTGGCAGTGAAAATATCAACAGGCGGTTTACACCATTAAACTTATCTCAGAAATCGAGCCCATGACATCTATGTAGGTTTTGCTCTATCTAGTCAGGAAATAGGTTTTCTCTGTTAAAACAGGCTAATTTCGACCACCCTGTACATATTACAACCCTACAAGTGGTAATAATAAGTAAGTGGGTGTTATTAATACACAAACTAATTATCACAGAATTTAATAAAAACTAACGTAGAAATAATGAAAGTGGTGTAATGTACTTATCAATCAAACTTGCTTCTCTGACTGCAGTCAAGGGTAATAAAGGGTCTCTATTGCCACGTTCTCGTTCAAAAGAGTTTATCAGGGAAGCTGCAAGCTCTTTGCTTCGATTGTTTAAATGCTTCGGCGTATTTTCAATACACAATTTCAAGAAATGCAATACAAAAACTCGAAAATTTAGTTTTTAAAAGAACTGTTTGTGCTAAAAAGTACAATTTTTATAAATACTATGAAAATATGCAAAAAAAACGAGAATTACTCACAAAGATTCAACAACAACACAATATTATATAAAATAATGTCTGACATTAGGATAATTATTGTCAAATAATAAACGACAACCTTGCTGAAAGGGGCGCAATGTGACAAATATAATTCGATAATAAAATTCGGTTTAAACTAATTTTTGCAGCTTTAATCTAAATAACATATCTGTTACAATCATTTGCTCTATAAAGTAAAATGAAGAGCTGCTCTCCAATTACACTTTATACTGTTTAGTTAACGATCATTCACAATGTCTTAAAAATACAATTAGAGAGAGTTAAAAAAGTGAAAAAGTTAAAAAACTTTTAACTTTTCCACTAATTATACTTCAAAATTTGCGAGGAATGTCATTTTGGCCTTTGATTATTACTCGTGAAGAGAAATTGTGGTTAGAAATCAAAAGTTTATTGTTTTATAACCTGAATATTAGGCTTTCTCTATGGATACAACTGACTACTGCAAGCTGTTGCTAGGATATTCTATTAATTTTAATTTTAATTCTATTAATTTTAATTGTGATAAAGAAATGTGTTTCTCACTAAGTCCCATAACGGGAATATTCTCAGCAGAGCTTTTTGCAATATTTAAGGCTATTCAACATATATATTGACCTCCAGCTATAAGAGATGGGTCGTGGCTACCGATTCATTGAGTTCCATTTCAAGTATCTCCTCTTTCTACTCCAACCATCCACTAGTTATAGCAATTAAAATGCTTCTACAGAAGGCCAATATCAACCACTGCAGCGTCACTTTCCTTTGGCTTCCGAGCCACATAGGAATTCCTGGCAATGACAGAGCTGACTACTTGGCTGCAAAAACTCCCAACCCTCATAAAACCAACCTTGTTTTCTCCGTGCAAGATCTAAAGAATTATGGCAAACATATGATCGATAATATAATCCAACTAGAATGGGACTTAGACATGAATGATAATAAGCTTCATGAAATCAAAAGGGACTATTTTGAAAATAATGTAATTAACTTACCTAGAAGAGATTTCGTTGTGCTCACTAGAATTCGTTTAGGACACACGAAACTTACCCATGAACACCTCCTTAAAGGACAGAATCAGCCCATTTGTGAAACATGTAATCTTCCAATATCTGTCAAACACATTATCTTTGAATGCCCAAAGAACGCGTTAAAACGAAGACAACACGGTATCGTGGATAACCCTGAGGTAGCCCTTTCCTACCAAAATAATAAAGCTATGTTGGATTATATAAAAGATATCCACATATATAAAAATATATAAATAATGGGATAAAGTGACGCTAAAAGACTCTACAGTCGATGCGTCTTTAACACATATAACTTAACTTTTTCACACATATAACTTAACTTCTTTTTAATAATTTTAACTTTTTCCACTAATTGAAGATTACTACCACTAATTTTGACGTTGTGAATGCTTGTATTGATATTAGGGGAACGAACTTCTACTTTAATACTGAATGAAGCTTTAAGCTTCATTCAGTGAAATAAATTCCAGTTTTCCAGGACAAACACCACAGCCTCCAAAATATACATGGAAACAACTGTAAGAACGTTATGTTCAACAAAGTTTGTTCACCTAATTTTAGTGTAAGCATTAGTCAATTAGTGGAAATAGTTAACAAACTTTCGACTTTTCCACTAATTATACTTCAAATTTGCGAGGAATGTCATTTTGGCCGTTGATTATCACCCGTCAAGAAAAATTTTGGTTAGAAATCAAAAGTTTATTGTTTTATAAGCTAAATATTAGGCTTTCTCTATGGATACAACTGACTAACGCAAGCTGTTGCTAGGATGTTTTATTAATTTTAATTGTGTTTTTTAGACATTGTGAATGATCGTAAACTAAAAATTATAAAGTGTAATTGAACCCACTAATTTATTCCACTAATTGGGAGGTTCTGAATGAAGCTTTAATCTAAATAACATATCTGTTATAATCATTTGCTCTATAAAGTAAAATGAAGAGCTGCTCGGTATCTTAAATTAATTATACAACAAATTTAAACATTTTTGCAAAAATTTCATTTAGTCAGGTTTATAGACTTTAGTGTCAATGTCGATATGATTGATGACGTGCATCGGAAAATGTTTTGCGATTACAAATTACAATACTTACCAATTCCATATCTGCTTTCCACACTTTAGATTTCTTCAAGATATTGTCTGACGGTTTCTGTAGCGTCATAATTGCCGGGAACTTAAAAAGAGAAACGAATCGCTTAAAGAACAACGTCCTCTCGGCTAAAACTTCGTTTTTATCAGCTTCCTCCAAATTGGAAAGATAAGTATTAATGCACCACTGCACTTGACTTTGAGTTTTTGAGCCCCTAAAAAATGAATCACGCTGTACTTTCGGGTCGCTCTCAGGGATGGGGTAAAGCGGGTGTGTGGCCGAAGGAAATATATATCATATTTCAGAATTTTGCTTAGAATCAGGCTTAGCCCGATCCTGTCGTGTTAAGTCACATCCAAAATTCCAAACACACGTGCTTTGATTAAGGCTTGATTAAGCTGTGCAGAGCTTCAGCATTTGCCATAAAATAGGGAGCAGTTTGTTACAACACCATACATGGTGGGCCACTGAAAACTTACAATGGCGATAATTTTTAAACCAAAAAAGATATCAAAAAAATAAAAAATACCGTTTCTATAATATCGAGGAGGAATACATACGACGTATTTTTTGAACAACCCCTTAGGAGGCATCCCTACTCACTTGAAAATCTTAAATGGCAACACCCCACTTGTGGCGCCTTTTTGGAAAGCCCATGAAAATGCTAAACGATGGTCATAAAGTTTTTAGGGTGAAATTGAAAAACTACCCTTTACACGAAAAATTAGGTGGATATTAATGAAAAAAGTGATTTTTTCAGCATAAGTTACAACAATGGGGACCCAGCTAATTGAGGCAAATGAGGTATTTTTCAAACCACCTCGACCCACCCCTAGGTGCAACCCCCTCACTTCTAATCTCATCAATGCCATTTTGAAACCATTGCCATTTTGAAGCTAAAAATAAAAAATGTAGATAATAAAAAAGGCAACACAAAGATGTTTTACTAATCGTTCAGCCTAATTTTGGGATAACGCAAATTCTACCTTATCATCTATTTTTTACTTTCAACAAACAGGAATCTTAAAACGGCATATCTTTGTGTTTTTGCACTGTTTTCTATCGATTTTCAATGGTATGCAAATTTAGTGGTATTTTCATTACATTTATTTGATTCGCTTGTTTGAAAGAAAAATGGTTTATACTGTGGAAGAAAGAATTCAAATAGTTTTTCTTTATGGTGCTGAAGGTATGTGCTATTTGAGAACGGCCTGTGCTTTCAATGGGAGAAATCCGTACAAAAACGTAAGTCACGTTTATGTTAGAGATTTGATTATAAAGTGTCAAGAAACTGGATAGGTCAAAAATAAAAGAAGGACAGGGCCCAGGGTACTGAATGAAGAAATGCAGATAGAAGTTATTGGTCAGGTATCGGTCAATCCAGAAGCATCAACATACCAGTTGGCATCAATCACAGGTATACTTCGAACATCTGTCAGAAGAGCATTGAAAATGCACAAATATCATCCCTACAAAATGAAGATTCTGCAGGAACTTGGCGACGACGATCCAGATAGAAAGATTCAGTTCTGTGAACTAATAACGGAGGAAATTCGAAGGGAACCTTCGCTCACTAAAATATGTTTTAGTGATGAGTGCTCTTTTTTTCTAAACGGAAATGTGAATAAGCAGAACTGCAGATACTGGAGCGATGAGAATCCACATATCGTTGTTGAAGGACACATCTAACATCCCCAAAACCTCAATGTTTGGTGCGGAATACTAGGCGATAAAATTATAGGTCCATTTTTCATCGACGGAAATTAGATTGGTTGTCAGTTAAATTGGTGATGCTTATGTGGAAATGCTGAACAATTTATAGCCCCTCCGCATTATTCTATTGTCACAAGGCGGTGGTTGGATAGATATAGATATTATCAAAGGCAATGGATTGGCCGAAGGTGTCCAATCGAGTGGCCGCCAAGGTCACCTGATCTGACTCCTTTAGACTTTTTCTTGTGGGGTTACACTAAATCCATAGTCTACAAGACAATACCAGGTTCGTTGCAAGAATTGCGGCAGAGGATAACTGAAGCATGTCGAAATATTCCAAGCGAGACTTTCCAAAAAGTGAGAGAAGAATTTGAAAATCGTCATTCTGAGCAATTGTTGAAATAAATTATCATTTTAAATTTCTTTCAAATTGTCACACCTACATTTCTTATCACTACTTACCAGTAATGAAGTTGAAGTCCATCGTTAGTAATTTCAATTAGCTTTCCAAAGAAGTGTCACAAGTGGGGTATCGCTATCTTGAGATTAGAAGTGAGGGGGTGGTGGGAACCCTAGAGGTGAAGTGAACCCTAGAGGTGGGTCGGGGTGGTTTGAAAAATACCTCATTTGCCTCATTTAGCTGGGTCCCAATTTGTAACTTATGCTGAAAAAATCACTTTTTTCGTTAATGTCCACCTAATTTTTCGTGTAAGGGGTAGTTTTTCAATTTCACCCTAAAAACTTTATGACCATCGTTTAGCATTTTCATGGGCTTTCCAAAAAGGCGCCACAAGTGGGGTGTTGCCATTTAAGATTTTCAAGTGAGTAGGAGTGCCGCCTAAGGGGTAGGTCGGTGTAGTTCAAAAAATACGTCATATGTATTCCCCCTCGATATTATAGAAACGGTATTTTTTATTTTTTTGATATCTTTTTTGGTTTAAAAATTATAGCCATTGTAAATTTTCAGTGGCCCACCCTGTATAAATTTATCATTGTAATCACAAAACTTCAATCTATTTCCGTATTGTAACGGAATTTTAAATAATGCCTTTATTTTCGAGAACATTTAGTCCAACATAAGGAATATTTTGTTGATGTTTGAGCATCAAAATCTTAAAAATAAAGAAGTTGTCTAAAAATGTACTACAATACGGATATAGTATAATCACGGCACATAAAACAATCGGCGCGACAACTCTGCTCAGATTCCATAATTCTTAATTAATCAAATTTCTATAAAATTTGACCTTGACGGCGCCATTAGCGTTTCCAAGTCAGCGCCGGATTAAAACGTATCAAAATTTCCCAGAAAATAATCTATTGATAGACAGGGTCGTATTAAAGAACTGTAATTGGCTGAAACTGAATTTTATTTACACAATAAAACAAATGAATCGTTAATACGCATACTCCTCGAAAGTAAAAATGAAAAAATCAATTAAATATTTCACTGTAGAGAATAGACAATTATTAAAATTAAAAACATACCAGGAGTTACAAACAAAAGAATTAAAAGAAATACCCAATAAAATATCTATTGAACAATATAAACAGGATTAACCATTACAAATTATGCCCACATCCAATGGGCGTAGCAAATTACAATTAATTCAAATTTCACAAATTAACAAATCGGTTAAAGGAAGAAGATTCACTGATGAATTTAAATATAAGTAATCTGTGATGTACTTTTTTGGACCAAAATTGTACAAGACAGGACGCTCTTGACAAATCTATTTTGCTTTCACACCATGAAAATGAATATATGCCATCGATATCAAACCTGGCTTAGAAAATCTTAGTGTATTTGAGACTAAAAAGAAAATTTGAAAGTTTCGACAAACCGGATGAACTTAATCGATATGTATTGATGATATGAATATCAGGTGCAATTTATTTTTTATAATAGTGAGTACTGATACTATTTTAGAAGTTATAGGCAATTGCGTGGCACATCGGAGAATACACCGGCAATTTTTTAACAATATGTTTTAGCAAATATGTTAAAATAATTAATCATATATATACATATCTAATAGGATCTCTAGAAAACAGAAAGAAACTTTTATTGTTCTACTCGGGCAGTTTTTTACTGCTTCGCCAGGCATTGCAAAAACACGTAAAAAAATAATAAAAAAAAAAAAAAAAAAAAAAAAAAAAAAAAAAAAAAAAAAAACAAAATAAAACTACTAAAATAAATTATATTGCACAAAGAGCGAAAATAAAACTAGAAAACCAAATATATATTACAATAAACAAAAAAAAGCTATAAAATGATAACTCGAAGAATAAACAAAATAAATTAATCCGTACGCTACTGACTCGAATCTGCCGTAATTGTGTGTAGTCTTAGTGTGTAGTCGATGAAAAAAACTACGACACTGGTTACTTTCTGTTGATGGAAACTGAAATGGCGGCGTGCGCAAGGATATGCGTGTAGCGTTCCCGCTAAAGAGAGTTAGCCTACCGATTGATTTATATGCCGTGGTGTAATCCTTTATCTTTAATTCCTTCTTCATTTGTAAAAATACCTAGCCAGTTCAACATAAAACGTTAAATGCCAAACCTTTATTTTACTTTCGGACTGGTGAAATGGTTCGAAGTTTCCGAAGACAGCGACAGCCACAAGCGACCGCGACAGACGACAGCGACACCTATCGCTTTGCGACCCCACCGATCTTTTAGAATAAAGGAATTACGTCGGGTCGACGACAGGTGTCATACCCGACGGTTTTATCAACATGTCGTCTAAACGATGCGACGACGCTACCGGTATTTGTCCAGTACTGTCATGTCGTCATTCATATGCACACGCAGATTTTTGTCAAAAATGGATTTTACCGGGGAGGAAGAAGGCAAATTTAATTTGGTATGTAAATGATAAAAGTCGCCTCATCGCTGAATAAATGTTTTTTATGAGTAAGGAATAACTTCCTTCGCTAGGTCTGGTTTTAAACAGAGGTAAAATGAGTTTTCTTCTGTACCGCACCAAGTAACTATAATATTTCGTCCTCTTCATCATCTTCCATCAGTAATTCAAGTAACACATTTTTATCAATCACGTAATCAGACATATTTATTAATTATTATAACTACTTCGCGAACGTCATTTAAACACTGACAACTACATCGTAGATCTCGCTCATATTGTCGCCGACATCGACAATGATATGACGACAGCGATAAGCGACACTGTCGCCTGTCATTGCCGTCTGTCGCGGTCACTTGTCGCCGTCTTCGGAATCATACCTTTAATCTTATTTAACAAGACATTTAATAATTGTGTCTTATCTTCAGTTATTTAATTGTGTTCAGATTATTATTCAAACTGGCCAAATTACCGTCGGCAGTACAGATAATTGACGAATTTGTGCTGGGTGAATGCTCGGCTCTGGTATACAGAATTGGCGCACACTGTTCGCCACAAAATATTTACTATGGGTATGTATTGGGAAGGCAATGTGCATAATTTAAAATTATTTGAAATGTACAGTGTATGTCAGAACTAAGTTCCACGCAAGGTTATATTTTTCTTATGGAACACCCGTATTTTATTTCATGTTGGATCCTTGGACACAAAATAAAGCATTTATTATAAGGGTTAAACATGTTTTACAAGTTTTGGTTTTGAGATATTTAAAGATATTTAAATATGCATGCTATAATAAAAAAAATTATCCAACACCCTGTACAGGATATTGGGTCAAATTCGACGCTTTTAATGGAAACACCCTTTTCTATAGGAGATAGACGAAAACTAATATCGTTGTCTGGAGCTCAATTTTTCATCAAAACATGATGGTGAAAACCGCACATCAATATCTGTTACCGTTTCGGGAGTTATGGGGTGTTTTCAAAATGTGCATTTTTAACAAATCGCTGTAACTTTTTGCTATGGAAAATTTTTGTATTTCTATGAAACATTTCCAAAGCACCTTTTACGTAGAATTTAATAGTTTAAGTATAATTTTTTAAAATTAATAATTTAGAAGTTTTCAACAGAAAAATGATTTTTTATTTGGGACACCATCTACATTTTAGTGCTGAAAATTTAAATTACCTTTCAAAAATATAGCACACTTGATATTTTGTTATATCTTGATATTCGAAATGCAAATTTTTAAAAGTTCATACTTTTAACTAGTAGGCTTTGGACCCTTATTGATGATATACCCTTAATGGAACTCGAAAATAATATTTTTTCCAACCAAAGACGACACACCGCCTCTGAACGCTGAAATTATCTGCAAATTTTTGCAGCCAATTTCAAGAATAATTGAATAATAGCCAAGATCCCAGCCGTTGGCTTTCGAGGCCGCCTGACTTAGTGCCCATGGATCTAATCCTATGGATATGTTACTTGCGGAAGAATAAGGTTTCTTATTCTTCCCGTATAATCTAGACAAATTAAAAATACTAGCAGTTATGAGAGGATATCTTTCACCCCACTGAGTTAATGAATTCCGCGAGAAACGTTCAAAAACTACCATCATCCATAACAGAGACGGTCGTTATGTCGAACACCTGTAGCAAAAATCTCATGTCTTGGTTTGCTATTTGTTTTATTGTTATTAGATATAGTTTAACTGTGCTGATGTTGGTTAAATATATTTTAAATTATACAATTCTGCACACTCTCATAAATATTATTTTCGTTTTAATTGATGCTCACAGCTAGATTTTTTGCATTACAGCCGGTGCTGTTCAAAGCCTACTTGTTTAAAGCGGGCGAATTTTTACATATACTCTGTATCTCGAGGAGGAATCGAGCAAAATATCAAGTGTGTTATATTTTTGGAAAAGTAGTTTTAAATTATTTTCAATAAATTAAAATATACAGGGTGTCCCCATATAAAAATAAAATTTTCTGTTGATAGTTCTTAAATTATTAATTTTAAAAAATTATGCCAAACCATTAAATTTCTACGTAAAAGGTGCTTTGGAAATGTTTTCCTTAGAAATACAAAATTTTCCATAGCAAAAGTTACAGCGATTTGTTAAAATGCATATTTTTGAAAAATACCCAGTGGCTCGAAACGGTAACAGATATAGATATGCAGTTTTTCACCATCATGTTTTGACAAAAATTGAGCTCTAGACACCGATATTAGTTTTTGTCTATCTCCTATAGAAAAGAGGTGTTTCCATTTAAAAGCGTCGATTTGACCACCTGTACATTGCTTTTCAAAATTGGTATTGTGCTGACTTTTAAGGTTGTCGCCCACTAGACCGCAGCGCGACGCGGCGCGGCACCGTGTGGAAATTTCTTTTGTATTTAAATGGACCAACGCACATCAGAGCGCGCAGCGCAGAAGCGCACCACGGAATTTCCGTCAAGAAGTTGGAAGACTTCTCTAGCAACTTTTTTCCGTCTCCGCCGTTTTGGCGCGTTGCAGTGTGCGTACTCACATTGGAAATAATTTTGCATTCGAGTCTTTTCGGTTGGCTTTTTGACTAGGAACTAGTGATACGTATCAATGGTAGAATTGTATTTTTTAAAGGTAAATTAAGCAAATCGATTTTCATAAAGGAATATGATATTTTTTAAGTCTTCCCTCACTTGAGACAGATGGACGAAATGCCGTTCTATCAAAGATTTAATATAATTGAGTGGTGTAGAGGCAAAACCGGCAATCTCCACTTTTTAACAAAAGTGACATCTCCAATTTTTAAATTCTAATTACCTAAATATATTGTCAAGAAAAATGGCGCATCCATGAAGAAATTAAAATGTGTTACTGGTTGCCTGCACAACCACAACGTATCCGCCAGAAATTAAAAGACTTTTCAGGCGCCATCTTTAGTCAAGTCGAGAAGAAAGGGAATCAGACAATAGGATTGTCTGGTATGAAGAAATACGCTTTCCGAGAATTGGGAAATTTCGAGAAGCAGTCAATAGAGAATATAAGCCGGAGCCATCGACAGCTGAGACAGTTTTTGAAATTTGGATATACCGCGTGGAAATTGAAAATCGGACAATTTGGTGAAGGAATCTTATAAATATAGTTAGTTTGTTGTGTTATAAGTTAGTAATTGTGTATAAAGTGAGAAAATAAATTCGTTAAGTATTTTATCGTGAGTTTAAATAGTGGACCCACGATAAAATACTTAACAATTGGTGTCAGAACTGGGATTCAAGAGGATTTTAAGAAGAAATTAGGTGGATTGGAAGATTTTTAGACCGAATTAGAGTATTTTATGGTTGGTACAAAGGAACAATCAAAGAAAAAATGGAAAGAAGTAAATAAATTATTGGAGCGATTTTATGGAGGAATATGAGAGAAGAGAAAGCAGAAGAAAAAGAGAGTAGAAAAATTACGCCGTCAAGAAGAACAGGACCGGCTTGACAAAATTTTTGAAGATTTGAAAATTCAACGACAACAAGAAAAACAAGAAGAACAAGAAAGACTACGTAAAGATAAGGAAGAGGAAAAATTACAACGACAACAAGAAAAACAAGAAGAACAGGACCGGCAAGACAAAATTTTCGAAGATTTGAAAGTTCAACGACAACAAGAGAAACAAGAAGAACAGGACCGGCTTGAGAAAATACTGGGTAATTTGGAAATTCGTTTGGAGGAGCGACGTCAAAAAGAAAGACAAGAAGAACAGGACCGTATTCAGAAAATTTTAGAAAATCAAGGAATTAGACAAGAACGGTTGGAGAAATTTGTTGAAGATTTAGAAGTGCGTCGCCAGAAGGACAGAATTGAAGATCGGGACCGTCTTAAAGAAAACTTTGTCAGAATTTCGACTACAGAAGAATTTTGAAGACCTGGAAAACGGCAGGAAAATCAACTTCAAGAAACCGTAGAAGATCTTGAGGAACGCCTTCAGCAGAAGATAGAAAGATTGGAGATGGACCTACAGAAGACTAAGGTACAAGTAAGGACACCTGGCGTTCAAGGAACAGCGAACCTTAAAGCCCCGACCTACGATGGACAAACGACATGGACAATGTACCACCGTCAGTTTGAAGCAGCCGCCACTGCCAACGGATGGACTGACCAGGAGAAAGCAGCGGCACTTGTCATCGCGCTGCGTGGCCCTGCCCTAGAACTGTTGCAAACTATTCCTGCAGCCCAACAGCAGGAATACCAAACTTTAGTCGCTGCACTGGACAGAAGATGTGGCGACCAACATCGACGCTAACTTTACCAGGCCCAGACCAAGACACGCCTGCAGAGGTCCGGAGGGAGTCTGCAGGAATTTGAAGCAGATTTACGTCGGCTGGTACACTTGGCATATCTAGAAGCACCGGAAGGATTTAGGGAAGAACTGGCTGCTCAGTGCTTTATCAGCGGACTGAAGGATAGCGAATTACAGAGGGCGCTGCAAATATCGCGTTTTTCTACCAGCAGCGAAGCACTGGTCAGGGCGCTGGAAATCGAAGCTGCATTTAGCGCCCTCCCTAGACCGAAGATAAGATCGGTAACGGTCGAGGAACAGCCCAGAAGTTCTCACATACGTTTGGAGGAGATGTTTAGTAAACTATGTGAGTTACTGGTGAACAAGAGTAGCAACAACACCGAGACAGAGAGCTATAGAAGATCACAGGACATAAGGTGCTTTAGATGTGGCAGGAATGGCTACATCAAACGGGATTGCCGCGTTCAAATGCGATCCGTTCACCATCCAGAGAACGTAGGCGCCAGGAAAACTAAAATCAGTCAATACTAGGGGGCGAGTATTGACTGGGAGAACAGAGCCCCCAGGAGTTTTTCCATTAGTAGTCTAGGAAGAACCGCTAACAGTTTAGTGATCGACAGGAAGGTCAATGGTAGGAGAATCCGAATGACAGTGGACACTGGCGCTATGGTATTGTTGGTGCGGGCTAACTCAGTGCAAGTTTGAAGCTGATGCCTCTGGGAAGAAGAGTGTGTTTACGTACGGTTACGGGGGAAATGGCCGTTGTAGGGGGAGAGGCTATCGTCGAACTGAAGTTAGAAAATTTGAAGTTTCAGCATAGCGTCTTGGTGGCAGATATTGAAGATGGCTTCATCTTGGGCATGGATGTGATTCGTCAACATGGATTTTCGTTCGATCACCAGAAATATCTTTAAATATTGAAATGAAGAGTTCATGTTATCTCCAGACGAGGACCAGGCTTAGAATGGATGAATCAGCGGAAACTGTGGTGATACCTGGTAATACCGAGAAGATCGTATTCGGTAAAGTGGAGAAAATCGCTAGGTGCTGTGTTGGACTGGTACAAAGTAGCGACAACAAACAAGATAGGTACTTAGTAGGAAAGTCGTTGGTGAACACTGACAAGAATATACCGATCAAAATTGCGAATGTTTTCCCGAGTTGTGTCAAGATTCAAAAGGTGACAAGATAGCCATCTGCGAAACTGTAAGAAGTGTCACCCGATGTGATGAAGTGTCGTCAGCTGTTACACAAAAGGCATCCCAAGAAACACTAAAACATCTAGAACAGCCATGGGATCACTTAACACCTGAGGAGAAACAGAAGGCCAAGCAGTTCCTGCTAAGCATGGTAGTATTTTTGGGAAGAACAACGGTGGAAGAACGGATTTTGTGAAGCACCGGATTATTACTGGTCATGCTCAGCCGATTCGACAACGTCCTAGAAGGGAATGCCAAACAACAAGAAATGGAAACAATGGTAGATAAGATGCCAGAAGATGGAGTTATCGAAGAATCATCGAGTCCTTGGTCATCTCCTGTTGTTTGGTGACGAAGAAAGATGGTAGTACACGATTCTGCGTGGATTATAGGAAGCTCAATGACGTCACTAAGAAAGATGGCTACCCACTGCCACGTATAGACGACACGTTAACCACACTGGCAGGTTCGTGCTGGTTCTCCGCTCTCGACTTAAAGAGTGGATGCTGGCAAGTTGGTCTGGACGAGGAAGACAAAGAAAAGACGGCTTTTCTACAGGAAACGGACTATACCAATTCAAAGTCATGCCTTTTGGATTATGCAATGCTCCGGCCACTTTCGAACGTCTCATGGAAGTGGTGTTAAGAGTATTAACTTGGAAAACGTGCTTGGTTTACCTCGACGATGTATTGGTTATAGGAAAGACTTTTGAGGATTGCAGAAATTTGGAAGAAGTCTTTGGCCGCATACGGAATGCTCACCTGTGCTTGAACCCGAAGAAGTGTAGCTTTTTCCAGCGACAAGTGGAGTTCTTGGGTCATGTAGTCTCGGCAGACGGAATTTACACCGACCAGAAGAAAATCGCTGCGATCAAGGATTGGCCTAAACCTCGCGACAAACATGAACTTAGACGTTTTCTGGGTTTATGCACCTTTTACAGAAGATTTGTCAAAGGATTTGCCAATATAGCTGCACCCTTACTTAGACTTACAGGTGATGAAGTCGGCTACGAATGGAACACCGTTTGTGATGTAGCCTTTGGAAGACTTAAGGCGGCTTTATGTTCAAGTCCTATTCTAGCCCACCCGCAACAACAAGGGAGGTATATCCTGGATACCGACGCCAGCAATATCAGCATAGGTGCAGTGCTATCACAAGTGCAAGATGGCGAAGAGCGAGTGATAGAATATTACAGTCGAGTTCTATCCAAACCAGAAAGGTATTACTGCGTTACCCGGAAGGAGCTGCTGGCAATTGTGAGCGGTTGATCATTTTTTACTAATCTGTACGGCGGTACTTTAGTGGGACAGATCATGCGGCTCTCAAGTGGCTTATGGAGATGAAACAACCTGAAGGTCAAATAGCACGATGGCTCGAGAGGCTCCAGCAGTATCACTTTGCCATCCAACATCGTGCTGGAAAAATGCATGGTAGCGCAGACGGTTTATCCAGAAGACCCTGTCAAACCGATTGTAAGCACTGCTGTAAAACGGAACAACGTGAAGGCACTGTCATGATAAGGAGTTTTAAGCTTGGAACCGATGAACAGTGGACGACGGCACAGTTGAGGAAAGACCAAATGGAAGATCCAGCATCGGAGCAATACTACGGCTCAAGGAAGGTAACGGCGATAGACCACCGTGGCAGGATATTGTAAACAGAGGGCTCGTTTTCAAAACTCTCTGGGCTCAGTGGAATTCACTAGTTATGGAGAATGGATTGTTAAAGCGCACGTGGGAAAGTGCGGATGGCAGGACAATAACAACTCAGTTACTGGTACCAAGAAAGAAAGTTACCCAGGTATTGGAAGAAATTCACGGTGGTAAAACTGGAGCCCATCTTGGGGAAAACAAGACCTTGAGCAAGCTGAGAGATCGTTTTACTGGGTGGATTATTGCGAAGATGTCAAAAAATGGTGTCGACAATGTAAAACTTGTGCGGCCAGCCAAGGACCAAGCACTCGCTCTATGGGAAAAATGAAACAATATAACGTTGGACTGCCATTTGAAAGAATCGCTGTTGACTTTGCAGGCCCATTCCCTGAAACGCAAAAGGGCAACAAGTACGTTTTAGTAGCGATGGATTATTTCAGTAAATGGCCAGAAGTTTTTGCCATTCCAAACCAGGAAGCATCGACTGTAGCTGAAGTATTAGTCAATAATGTCTTCGGTAGATTTGGAATTCCTTTAGAGCTTCACACTGACCAAGGAAGGAACTTCGAGTCAAGACTGTTCCAGAAGATGTGTGATCTGCTTGGTATTCTCAAGACTAGGACAACAGCTTTACATCCGCAGTCTGATGGGATAGTCGAGAGATTCAATAAGACCATTGAAGAACATATCTCGAAAATGGTGGATGAACATCAAAAAGATTAGGATCAGCATATACCACTATTCCTAATGGCATATAGAGGTGCAGTTCACAACACCACCGGACTCTCACCATCGAAGATTTTATTTGGTCGAAAATTACGGTTGCCTTGTGACTTGGTGTTTGGATCACCAGACGACAGCACCACGAACGTAGAGGACTACGCGGATGAACTGGAGGAAAGGTTATTGGAAATTCATAAGGCCGTGAGAAGTAAGATTACGCTAGCCAGTGACCGGATGAAAGCTCGTTACGACCTCAGAGCTAATTCTACGGGATTTCAACAGGACGAGATGGTATGGTTATATAACCCACAGCGCAAGAAAGGGAGGTCCCCAAGTTAACTCCAGCATGGAAGGTCCTTATACAGTCATCAAGAGGATAAATGATGTTGTGTACCGGATTAAACGCAGCCCTAGAAGTAAGATGAAAGTAGTTCATCTGGATCGATTGAATAGATATCAGACAGGAAACCTTGATCAGGACGATCAAATTTGAGAAGGGGCAATGTCAAGAAAAATGGCGCATCCGCCAGAAATTAAAATGTATTACTGGTTGCCCGCACAACCGCAACGTATCCGCCAGAGATTAAAAGACTTTTTCAGGCGCCGTCTTTTAGTCAAGTCGAGAGTAAGGGAATCAGACAATAGAATTGTCTGGTATGAAAAAGTACGCTTTCCGAGAATTGGGGAAATTTCGAGAAGCAGTCAATAGTGTATATAAGCCGGAGCCATCGACAACAGAGACAGTTTGAAATTTGAATACCGCGTGGAAATTGAAAATCGGACAATTTGGTGAAGGAATCTTATAAATAGTTAGTTTGTTGTGTGTTATAAGTTTGGTATGTATACAAAGGTGAAAATAAATTCGTTGGTAACATCGTGAGTTTAAATAGTGGACCCACGGGATCCCTAACAAAATTATAAGAATAAAAAAACAAAAAAAAAAAAAAAAAAAAAAAAATAAATAAAATTATCAAAGTATTAGTAATTTGTCTCTTCTGAAAATATGATGAGTAGAGATGCTCGGTGTTTTGCTTCTAAAACCCTCAATTGAGGAGTGCGTAAAATGTTTCCTTTTATATATTGTAATACTGAAAAAATGATCTTGTCTTTTTATTAAAATCTGGAAAAAGATGGTAAAAGTCTCCAAACTTCTTTCTTTTTTTGTTATTCGTATGAGTCCAAACTTTCCTTTCCTTCATCACCTGCTCTTCCTCTTCATCTGTTAGAAGAGCACAAAAAATACGCTTTGGTCCGTACTTGAACTCATTGCTTTAAAAACTAAACTACAGTAAGTAAAAAACACTTCGACTATAACTAATAAATAGCGTTGCCGCGTTTCAAAAGCGCGCTATAGTGGGCGCAGTTCCTTCGCAGCCGGAAAAAATTCTCTTCCCAGCGCCGCGCCGCGCAGCGGTCTAGTGGGCGACAACCTTAAGCCAGAAAAATAACCTTTACTGAAAAATTTGATGTATACAGGGGTATCAAAAATTGCTGGTCTATTTTAAATATTTATTTTACATCAAAGTTTTATATAAAAACTTCGTTATTTCAAATACAACACCTTGTATTTTTTTAAATAAATCGAAGCAGATTCAAATGCTCTTTCAACCTATATTAGGGTTTCCTATAGCTATCTAGTTCAGATTTTGAATAAAGAGCAAGTTTTTAATAAAATGGTAACCAAGAGGACTAGTGTCGTCATGGCAAGTTTCTAATAACAGTTAGTAGCTATTTTGAAAATCGAAATTAGTTCATGGACTTATTTAAATTTATAAAAGTTTACTTTTATTTAATTTACCTACATAGTTTAATAAATAATATTTATTAAATATGTATTTATTATTCTGCCAAGAAAAACGAAGTAGTTCTTTGACGTATTTTACGATGACTTGTAGATATCTGGATTTTCTATAAGAGCCAATTACGGTAAATTAATTTTCTTCACTTCCAGCGACAGGTTTCTGCCTAATAGTTTTTTTTCTTATAAACCACACTACCAGCTCTGTGAAATAGAACAAGTAGTTTTTCAAAGAAACGCTTATCTGGAAGATTTCTATTTCGATATCTTTGGCCAAGAAGCAATTTTCCTCACAAAATAAAATCACTAGTAACTTATCCATTCGTTCCGCCGGCAGATACTGCTTTATTTTTCTTTATTTAGGTATAGGAAACCCTAATCTAGTTTGAAATAGCATTTGAATCTGCTTCAATTTACTTTAAAAAATACAGAGTGCTGCATTTGAAATAGCAAAGTTTTTATGTAAAATAGATATTTCAAATAGATCAGCAATTTTTGGTACTCCTGTATAAATTTAAGGAAGCAATAAAATTTTTCAGTGAAGTTTATTTCTCTACCTTTAAACTCAGCACAAGAATTAATTCTGAAAAGTAATGTACAGGATGTTGATACTCTATTCTATTGTAGCATGCATATTTATATATATTTAAATATCTAAAAAACCAAAGATTTTAAACATATTTAACCCTTATAATAAATGCCTTTTTGAGGCCCAAAATCCAAAAATGAAATAAAATACCGGGTGTTCCATAAGAAAAAATATAACTTTGGTATGGATTTTAGTTCTGAAACATCCTGTATATTTCAAAATAATTTTAAATTGTGCACATTGCCTCCCCACATATACCCATAAAATATTTTGTTTCTACCAGGGTTGGCATGATATATATCGGATATATATCATTGATATATATCATGATATTTATACCTTGATATATGAGGCATGTTTTTTAAGTAAGTACCGTTTTGCGATTCCGCCGCCGCAGCGCTACGGTCGGCGTTCCGCGCATGCGCGCTGGTTACCTACATCTCTTGTCAATGCACAGACGCCAGTACAGTCTGATTCTTCATTGTATACGTTGTTTATTGAGTGTTGAGGTTGAAGATGCCTCCGACAATCGTGAGCCCCGCCGATTGTGAAGTACGGGCTGTCATACGATTTCTTAGTGCTAAAGGCGTAAAACCGATCGATATTCATCGTGAGATCTGTGAAGTTTACGGACAAAACATTATGAGTGATGGAATGGTAAGGAAATGGGTGAGAGCATTTAAAGATGGCCGCACAAACGTGAATGATGAAGAACGGAGTGGGCGTCCTTCGGTCGTTAATCAAGATTTGGTGCAGAAAATGGACGAAAAGGTGAAAGAAAACAGACGCTTTACAATTTCATCATTGTGCGACTACTTTCCTCAATGTTCTCGTAGTGTTTTGTATCGCATTGTGACCGAGAACTTGAATTACCGGAAATTGTGTTCACGTTGGGTTCCGAAAATGTTGACGAATTTGCACAGAACCCAACGTTTAGGCAGTGCATTGACTTTCCTTGAGCAGTACCACAATGAAGGTGAAGATTTTTTAGACAAAATTGTTACTGGTGACGAAACATGGGTGGCCTACGTCACACCAGAATCGAAACAACAGTCCATGGAATGGCGACATTCATCATCACCCAAAACAGTGAAGTTTAAGCAAACAATGTCTGCCCGGAAAATCATGTGCACAGTTTTTTGGGACAGAAAAGGAGTATTACTAGTGGAGTTTCTGCCTCGTAATGAGACAATCAATGCAGCATCTTATTGTGAGACATTGAACAATCTGCGCCGTGCAGTCCAAAACAAAAGACGTGGCAAGTTGAGTAAGGGTATTGTTTTGCTGCATGACAATGCCCGTCCACATGTGGCTAATCGGACCAAAGATCTCATCAAATCTTTTAAATGGGAAACTCTAGATCATCCTCCATACAGCTCTGATCTGGCGCCCAGTGACTACCATTTATTCTTGCACTTGAAGAAACACCTGGGCGGTCAGCGTCTTCAAGACGATAACGAAGTCAAAACTGTTGTGTTACAGTGGTTAACCAGTCAGGCGGCAGAATTTTATGAGGAGGGTATTGAAAAACTGGTGCCACGTTATGACAAGTGCCTCAATATTCACGGAAATTATGTAGAAAAGTAGATTAAGGTACAGGCTTTCATGTAAAAATAAAATTATTGCGATATCTTTGCACGTTTTTTTTTAATTCCAAAACGGTACTTACTTAAAAAACATGCCTCGTATATCATGATATTTATAAAAAAATAATACTCAACTCTTTTCTTAAATTTCTACGTTAAAAATGTCAACATGTTTACGGCACAACGTATTTTTTACTTTGTGTGATTCCCCGAATTCGTTTCGGGCTCGGCTTCAGTAAATCGAACGAATCTGACCATGACTTACCATTAATTAAATTAATAAATCAAATATAAATTTGTTTGTTGTTAGTTTTAGAAGGTCTGTTAATTTTTTTGAATTTCCGTTTATTTTTTGGGATTTCCGTTTATTTCTTAGAATTCCTGATTATTTTTTAGAAGTTCTGTTTATTTTTTAGAATTTCTGTATATTTTTTATATATTTTTGTTTTAATGTTGTTCCTATTATGTGCAAAGCAACAATAATTAAGTTGAAATAAAAATATATGCTTGACCTCTTGATTTTACTTGATACTAAACGCAGTTTTACATAAAAAAATAAAAACAAAAATAAATATCATAACTTGATATATATCGGATATACATATATCAGATATATATCGGATATACATATATCAGATATATATCGGATATATATCCGATATTTGATATTTATATAAATATCATGATATTTGCCAACCCTGGTTTCTACATGTTTCCGTTTTCGTATAATCAACCCAGGCGAATGAGGTGCTCCACCCTGCATATTAAGTTGTGTGTTTTTATGTTATTTATGCAACTGAAAATAAATAGTTTTATTTTAAGTGGTTTTATTCTCATCTGTACCTACAATAAATTAATAATATGATACTTAGTAAGAAAATCGCCTAATTGGCAATTCAAGAAAATTAATATTAACATTTAAAAAAGGTACCTAAATTGAATTCTGGTTGTCTTGAATTGAGGGTAATTATATTGATTTAAGTCATTTTACTGACTTAACTTGCAGATAATAATGATTTAAGTCAAAAATATAGATTTTAGTCATAAAAACGACTTAAACAACGTATAGTGATTTAAGTCTTTACAAAAACGACTTGACTTGAAATAAAATAATGATTTAAGTCAAAGAAAAAAAAAATTGATTTTAGAAATGACTTAAAACTTAAGTCTTTTTAAAACTGATTTGTTGCAGCTCTGGTCAGTACCGGGTGGCCAACTAAGAATGGACACCGGCTGTATCTCAGAAACTACTTATCTTATAACTTTGGAAAAAAAATTCTAATAAGTAAATTGACCAAGAGAAATCGCTGGAAATTATTTTCAACTTCAAAAAATGCCCGCTAGGGGACGTTTCTCTAAGGGCCAATCAGAAAACAGAGTTTTTCTCAAAAATATGCAGGCGAACAGGTATTTTAAATATTACTATTATAATCATCGAGAAATTTGTAATTTTTTTGATACAGAGTATTTTACTCTATCTCATAAAATAAAGTGGTGGGGGATCTTAGTGGTGGGGTTAAACTTACTTTTATTCAAATAAGGATAACTCTGGTTTAGGTTACGGATTTAAACAAACTACCGCTCGTTTAAAAGAGCTTTTCTTACTTAATGATCTCCAGTATAAATTTTGTTTCCACAATTATTTTCGTGGTAGCTAGAGGGTGCTGTTTGACATCATAACAGATATTGCGCTTTTGCCTAAAAAATTTAAATAGGAGGCTATACTTCTCTTTACACATTTAAATAGAGAACAAAATTTCCAAAATATCAGCGCAAACCGCAACTTTCTATCTTCTCTCTAACCGGAGATATTAAGCATATAATAGCATATAATCATGTTAGGCTGCCGTTTAGGATTATGTATGGTCTAAAAATTATAGTAGTAGGCTAGGAAACAAAAAAAGGTAAATTGGTTACGTCAAAAATCAAAATATTTAAGTTCAGTTTTCATGCATCCGAATGTCAGGCGTTTTCTTAAAAAAAATGACGGTCATAATTATTTAAACGTGTTTATGTAACATTATCATCCATCCGTATAATTTTTATGAATTTCTTGAATTTTTTTTATGAATTTCTAATTATACGTAAGTAGTTGTCAGATTAAAATGTCCGAAAGTCGGATAATCAATAATTTTATTAAAATTTCTAGGAATTTTGTGCCGCCATATTGCTTTTAACAGAAAACGGCCGAATTTCTTATTGTCGCAAACTAAGGGTTTATTTCATGTAACGTCATTTAGTTATTAATCCAAGTTCGTCCTTGATTTCACTTGTTTTCGTGTTTTACCTGTTGTTTGTGTTACTTATTATTATATTATATATAAAGCATTTATAAAGTTTATGTCGTTTGGGTCAATTTTCATATAGCACCGAACGAAGGTGCGAATCTTAACAATATGCACTACTGGTTCAAATCTACCCTTGATGCAAGTAGTTTAGCACCAAGACCGTTGGTCGGTAAATGTTAAAGAAAAACGCAGGAATTCTAGGATGGCGAATGATTGGACTTTTTTAATTATCTGTATGAAATGAACTATCCATAATTTCTAAGAAATGAATTGCCAATTTTGTTAGAGGGTCCATCATGATGAAATTGCATTTGTTGCAATTTCATCATCATGAATGCAGTTGGTGTAGTTGAGGCAGTGGTGCCGCTTATTTTGCTATGAATGTGTGGGGCTTCTTGGATACCACTTACTTAGTAGATAGACGCTGGAGCGGCATATTTCCATGGCCAGCTGGGACATCGGATTCAATATGTCTGGGTTTTAATTTATGGGGTCGAATCAAGAACGAACATGGATAAATTATAATTAAATGGTATTAGAATGAAATTAAAACATATGTTTTGATATTTTGAAGTAACCAATTTACAACTTTTTGTTTCCTAGCCTACTGCTATAATTTTTAGACAATATAATCCTAAGCGGCAGCCTAACATGATTTGTTCTCTTAATATCTCCGGTTAGAGAGAAGATAGAAAGTTGCGGTTTGCGCTGATATTTTGGAAATTTTATACTCTATTTAACTGTGCAAAGAGAAATATAGCCTCATATTTATTTATATCTGCTATGATGTTAAACAGCGCCCTCTAGCTACCACGAAAAAAATTGTGGAAACAAAATTTATACTGGAGTTCATTAAGGAAGAAAAGCTCTTTTAAACGAGCCCTAGTTTGTTTAAATCGCGTAACCTAAACCAGAGTTATCCTTATTTTAATAAAAGCAAATCTAACCAGGCGCGTGCGGTCCATAGAAGCGGGGGAAGCGGCGCACAGAGGGGATTTTTCCCATATTCGTGACCAAAATGATTTTTGTAGCATAAACTTACTATTTCTTTTCGAAACTAGTATTTACATTAAAAGTGAGTCATATTTACTAAGAAAATATCTATTATACACTTTGATGCTATACAGGGTGACAAAAAATTGCAAAGTTCGAAACAGAGGTAATATTAATTATTAGAAGAAAATATTCAGTAGTTTTCATCTTTAAACATGTATTTTTTGCAAATTGTTCTTATGTTTTTCATTTTCATTACATATAAATTTTAAGGGAGTGTACAACCCCTAAAATATGTTTTATTTTAAAAATTGGTTAATTTTGCAGAAAAATGGTTGAACACGTATTTTCTATCGCTTTTCACCAAAATCAATAGTTTTTAAATAAAAATATTTAAGGGGTTGTTCATCCCTTAAAATTTGGGTTTTGAAAAATACCCTACTTATTGAACCTCTACACCTAACAATCTATACGTAAGCCAAAATTCAGCTTTTTACTCCCATTGGTTTCAGCTTGATGAAAAGGGGGTTGTATTCGCCCCCTATGGGACAATCGTTGTGGAAAAAAAATATCTTCGTATGTCAAAAACAAAAATTAAAATACGTGTTCAAGCATTTTGTCGCGAAACCAGTGGTTTCTCAAATAAAAAACATTTCAATATTGAAAGGGTAGTTACAACCCCTTTAAATTCAAGTTTTATAAAATTCTTTCTTATTGCTCGCCTACTTTGTATAAGAAACCTTTGTGCAAAATTTCGAGTCTCTAGACCCAGAGGTTTAAGCTGTGCATTGATATGTGCCTGTATCCGTCACTTACAGTCACTTTCACAGACATTTTTTTAAGTGTCCGTTAACTAAAGGACAATTAAATTTAAAGGTGCCATTTATTTGACGTGACATACAGGTCATCAATCAGTGTTAAAATGGCACTTAAAAGACCCTTAACCTAACGGTCTTTTAAAAAAAATGTTGATGGAAGTGGCTGTTAGTGAGACAGTTTATTCTATTATATAAGTAGATTTCACATTACGTTTAGAGCCAAAAATCTGTTATTTTGAACAGATTAGCAAAAACTAGCAGTCACTTTTAACACAGTTAATAAGATTAAGCATTGATAAATAAGACAGTGAAAAGCATTGACCTTAATACGCATTAATAGTGTACCAAATGCTTAACGGAATGAACGCTTAATTTTTGTTTTTTCATTTTGAACAATAGAAAACAAAACCAATACAAGTATATATATATCCATTTTTAAAATACTACTAAGTAAAATATTATATTATTCTACATACATGAAGGTACACAATCCATGTTTCACTTTTCGCAAAAAATTATTGGAAACACAATAAAACCAAACGTCATTAGTAACGAAAATTTAAGTAATGACAGCCAGCATAACATTTTGTCTTGCCAAAGCTAACTTTGGATCAACGTAACTAGAGAATACGGTAAAAATTTATAATAATTTTTTTTAGCTTAATAGATAGATATGTTGCCTGTCGTTTCAAATATTAATTATGAGAATATTGCTCAATTCAGAATTTTAAATTTTGACCACGAATTTGGAAAAAATCCCCTCTGTGCGGCGCCGGCGCCGGCGCGGCGCTTCCTTATACGTTGAGACCAAGCTTTTTAATTAATAATTCATAGCAAGTAATATGAATCTAGGTATTGGTTTATATGTGATCTGTTAAACATATTTTTCGACTTAAAATACATATTTTTCGATAACTACAATAGTAATATTTAAAATACCTGTTCACTTGCACATTTTTGAGAAAAACCCTTGTTTTCTGATTGACTATTAGAGAAACGCCCCCTAGCGGGCATTTTTCGAACTTGAAAATAATTCCCAGCGATTTCTCTTGGTCGATTTAATTATTAGAATTTTTTTCCCAAAGTTATACGATAAGTAGTTTCTGAGATACAGCCGGCGTCCATTCTTAGTTGGCCACCCGGTACATACTTCAGATATTAAATAGCACCCACCTTAAATGCTCAAAAATATGAGCTCTCTTCATATTTGTTCTAAATTTTTCTTCATTAAGTAGTAGATTACGAATACCTGTGGCAGTATACAGATTAGGTGAAATCAGCCTGTCTATATTTAAGCTAGCTCTGTTTAATACATAGTGCTTACTCTTTTTATTAAAAGAGGCATTTAAAATCACAGCATTTAAAATACTAATATCGGTTTCATCCAGCTTTGGATTTTTGTTAAAATGGATAGGTATGTGCAGCTCAGCTTGTAGTACTGATAAGGCGTCCATAACTGCATCTGAAAAGGAATTTAGTATTTTGAAATTTAGATAATTCAATCTAATTAATTATGATTTATATACAGGGTGGCGTCATTCGCCTCGGTTGATTATACGAAAACGGAAAGATGTAGAAACAAAATATTTTATGGATATATGTGAGAAGACAATGTGCATAATCTAAAATTATTTTGAAATGTACAGAGTATGCCATGACTAAGATCCACACCAAAGTTATATTTTTTCTTATGGAACACCCGGTATTTTATATCATATTTGCATCCTTAGACACAAAATAAGACATTTATTATAAGGGTTAAATATGATTACAAGCTTTGGTTTTTGAAATATTTATAGATATTTAAATATGCATGCTATAGTAAAAAAAATTGTTAATACCCTGTACATTGCTTTTCAGAGTTATTAATTCTTATGCCGACCTTTTATTGAAAAATTTGATGGTTCGTTTAATGTATACAGGGGTATCAAAAATTGCTGTTTAATGTATACAGGGGTATCAACAACACGCTGTATTTCTTAAAATAAACCGAAGCAGATTCAAATGCTCTTTCAAACTATATTAAGGTTTCCTATATCTATCTAGCGCAGATTTTGAATAAAGAGCAATTTTTCAATAAAATGGCAACCAAGAGCAAGAACGGTAAACTAATAGGATTGCTCATCCTCATAAGACGTACATTCGCCTCTTCCCGCGCTTCAGCTGACAGTTGTAACGTCATTGTAGTCCTTGTCAAAGCCTTGTCATGATAGTGTGTATTCTTAGTTGCCTATGGTAAACTTATAAAAATAACAGCTGAGAAATTTTGAGTTTGGTTTGGTTTGGTTAGGTTTGTCAATTTTAAATGAGAAAAAGGTGTCTTTAAAGTTTTTAGAGCTATGGTGCTTACTAAGTGCCCACGATTTTGTTTATTAATTATTTTAAAGCAAAATATGGAAGTACTCTAAAAAGAATGCTTGCAAAAGGTTATGCTGGGAACTGCTGTTCTTAAAAATGCATTATCCGAGTATTTAATACGATTTATACAGTTAATTTTCTATACTGCATACATATAAGGTGTTTAAATAAATAAACTAAATAATGCACGTGTGTGTATTATTGGTTGCCGGATAAGGACTAATAACCATGACAAGGACTACAATGACGTCACAAAGCGAGTAGTTTTCGCATGCACCTGGCAGACACTTTTGACTGAATGAGCAGTCCTATTAGGTTAACTGTTCTTGAACCAAGGGGGCTGATATCGTCATGGCAAGTTTCTAGTGTCACTTGCTATTTTCAAAATCGAAATTAGTTTATGGGATTTACTTAAATTTATAGTAGTTTACTTTAATTTATCTACAATAGTTTAATAAATAATATTTATTAAATATGGATTTATTATTTTATCAAGAAAATCGAACAAGTCTTTGATTTATTTGATGACAAATTTATTTTCTTCAATTCCAACGATAGGTTTCTGCCTATAAAAGGTTTTTTATAAACCACATTATGTGAAATAGGACAAGTAGTTTTTCAAAGAAACGTTTGAAGATATCCATTCGTTCCGCCCGCAGATACTGATTTATTTTTCTTCATAAAATAATTAATACTTACTTATTAAACTATTGCGGGTAAATTTAAGTAAACTGTTATAAATCTAAATAATATGTCATAAACTAATGTTGATTTTGAAAATAGTTACTAACTCTCACTAGAAAATTGCCATGGCGGCACCAGCCATCTTGATTGCCATTTTACATATTAAAAAATCGCTTTTTATTCAAAATCTGAGCTAGATAGGTATAGGAAACTCTAATATAGTTTGAAAGAGCATTAAATCTGCCTCAGACTTGTTTTGAAAAATACAGAGTGTTGCATTTGAAATAACAAAGTTTTTATGCATAATATATATTTAAAATAGATCAGCAATTGTTTGTACCCTTGTATAAATTTAAGGAAGCAATAACATTTTTCAGTAAAGTTTATTTCTCTACCTTTAAACTCAGCACAAAAATTAATTCTGAAAAGTAATTGAGATAGTTAAAAGTTAATAATCTGTTCTATCGTAGCATACATATTTAAATATCCTTAAATATCACAAAAACCAAAGATTTTAAACATATTTAACCCTCCAAAAATGAAATAAAGTACCGGGTGTTCCGTAAGAAAAAACATAACTTTGGTAATCTTAGTTCCGAAACACCCTGTATATTTCAAAATAATTTTAAATTGTGCACATTGCCTCCCCACATATACCCATAAAATATTTTGTTTCTACATGTTTCCGTTTTCGTATAATAAACCGAGGCGAATGAGGTGCGCCACCCTATACAGGGCGAGTTTCCTACGATGTTCTCTATGGGTATCTCGGAAACTACTGGAGATAGAGAGTCTGTTAAATGGGGAAAGAATTGCAGTTTTGTGGGGTCATAAATATGGACCTTTCAGATTTACATATTTCGAAAAAAACAAATTTTAGCTATTTTAAGAATTGTCCCTAATTCCATTATAATCTATTTTAGACAACAAGTTTTCAGATAAAAGTTGTAGTTAATCACATCCCTAATGAGTTCGTGTTCTCCGATTTTTTCTAAAGCTTGTCATTTTTGATATATGACACAAACATATGTTTTTTTAAATGGAAATCATAGTTGGCCATGACTGTATAAAAAACGCCATTTTTTAAGCTTTTCAGCGATATAAGCTATAACATGTTTTTTTCATAAAATTACTGAGTTACAGCCAATTCTTATCTTTCTTGGCTAATTTCACTTAATTAGCCATGGAAACAAGTTCAATCGTCGTTGCTCTCAGAAATGTGAACCTGTCACATCCAAACTTCATAATTGTATGTATATCAAAATTGTAAATATGAATTTTTCAAATGATGAAAAGCGTATAGGATTATTGGTTCAACTTTTCTTGGCCATACAGTTTCATTTAAGCTTTTTAGCGATATAAGCTATAATATTTTTTTAGTTTTATAGCCAATTTTTTTTAGAGTTATAGCCAATTCTTATCCTTCTTTACTAATGTTGGTATGGTATTCTTATTTTGTTATGATTTATAACTTATTACAAAAACTAAATCTTAAAAAAATTATATCACTACATACACATTAAGTTATTTTAGAAAATGTTCAAAAAATCCGCCATTGTTTTGAGTACATAAATGCATCTTTTTAAAACTGAATTTCTAGCTATTCTCACAGAACGACCGGTCAACTTAATTACACTTCTCCTGTACTGCCTCTTCGAGTGCCTCCCTTAATTCATAAGATCTTTTGTAAACCTTGTTAACCATACCGCATAAAAAATCTAAAATGGATAGGTCAGGTGATAGAGGAGGCCCATGCAATTGGTCACCTCTTTCTATCCCAGTCTAGTCATGTTGGAACCATTCTATTAAAGCGCAAGTATCTAAATTTAACTTTTCTAAAATGTCTTGAAAACCGTTCCCTAAAAAAACGTAAGTAACGTTCACCGGTCAATAATGAAAGTAATGTTGGAACCACTCTATTAATGCGCAAGTATCTAAATTTAACTTTTCTAATAGCGCTTTCAGACGCAGCGGAGCGTCCGCGCGTAACGTCCGCCGAGTTCCATGAGTTTAAATGAACAATTTCACATGGGTCGCGTATGTTCCGTCCGGATGAGCTATCTTGAAAAACCATCCGCGCGGACGCTCCGCTCCATCTGAAAGCGCTGTAACATGTCTCGAAAGCCGTTCTCTAAAAAACGTAAGTAACGTTCACCGGTCAACGTATCCTCGAAAATGTCTGGCTATGCAAGAAAAGTTGAACCAATAATACGCTTTTCTTCATTTGAACGATTTTTATATCATTTTTAAGATTTTTGTTAATTTTAATTTACAAAGTATGGATGTGACAGTTTATTTCTGAGAGTAACGACGATTGAACTTGTTTCCATGGCTAACTAAGTGAAATTAATCAAGAAAGATAAGAATTGGCGATAACACAGTAATTTTGTGAAAAAACATATTAATAGCTTATATCGCTGAAAAGCTTAAAAAATGGCGCTTTTTATAAAGTCATGGCCAACTATGGTTTCCATTTAAAAAAACATATGTTTGTGTCATATGTCAAAAATGACAGGCTTTAGAAAAAATCGGGAAACACGAACTCATTAGGGATATGATTATCTACAACTTTTATCTGAAAACTTTTTGTCTAAAATAGATTATAATGGAATTAGGGGCAATTTTTAAAATAGCCAAAATTTGTTTTTCTCGAAATATCTAGTAAGCCATGAACTTTTTCAAAAATCTGAAAGGTGCATATTTATGACCCCACAAAACTGCAATTCTTTCCCCATTTAACCGACTCTCTATCTTCAGTAGTTTCCGAGATACCCATAGAGAACATCGTAGGAAACTCACCGTGAATACCGAAAAGTAGCCACGTTGTCCTTTTAAAGGTTGATTCTCATTTACCTTCCGTTTCCATTCCATATCCATTCCATATCTGTTCCGTATTTTTTATTGTATCGTCGCTATACGTAGCTTCCATTCCGTATCAGTTCAATACTTTTTATTGGATAATTTATATCATTACGAGAGTTTTATTTTAAAAATTTGTATCTTTTGGAAAAGGTAATAGATTTAATTAATAGGCGAAAGAATAAATAAATATCAGCAAAATGTTAACAAAGCTGGTACAAATGTAAGAACTTGACAACGCTGTTTCCGATACGCCTGGGTCCTTCCGCCAAAAAAAAGTATGGAAGGAAAGGATATGGAACGGAAGGGAAACGGAACCGATAGTGTGCATTATTGTCATTTACATGATATAATATTTTATTTAAACGGAAGGGAAACGGAAGGCAGCTGATACGGAAGGTATAGTGGGAATGAACCTTAACTCGGTCAAACTGATCCACAAAAAATGGATAATCGTACATAAATTCGCATAGAGCTAAAAATTGGTACGAATGTTCGGCTCTAGATCCTATTCAACTATCCTACCTTTAGCAAATGTAATATAATCTGTGTCGTCTTGAATTGTTTTTTTGGCAGGAACTGTCAATTTGTCTGAGAAGTATTCCGTCAAAAAATTATCGATGTCCGCCTCCTCAGAGTCATCTCTAACTAGAATAATGTTCCTCTTTCGTCTCGGACTCATTTTAGAGATAGCATTTAATTTTGGTTTCGGATTTTCTAATAAAAGATTTTCTATTTCGTGCAGAGACGGTATGTTCGGAGAGTTCTTAAATTTATCTGCCATGAGCCTGAAAAAAATGGCATTTTAGCATATTACTACTACTATGATTGGCCAATCTTCTTATAGTTTTATGTTAACCATATTTTTTCGAATTCTTTAATCTCAACCATGTAAAAAAAATCATGTATGTACACAAAATCTAATATTTCAAACTTAAAGCAATGGCGGCCCTGACGTCAAGCCCCTTCCTTGTGTTCAGTCATGTAATACGATATTATTAATTTATTATGTCAGATATGACTCCGGAGTATGTACTGTAAGTAAAGGTTTTGTGTTTGTTAAACACATTTTTATTGCTCCTGTTGTAAACTCCTTAAACACACCCACATAGCAAATATATTTCGTTACAGTGTAGTTAAACGGTAAGCTTTATAGCCAAAACACACGCAGCGGCTTTTAAGGGGTTTATAGGCCATCGCGTCTGTGTCGCCGGCGGCGCACAGTGATGCCGAAAACGCGAAAAGTGGCAAAAAATAATTTCTCAACTTACTGCTACATTTTTAAAAATTATTTTTGTTAAATGTGGTTTTCTAAGTGTATAAGTGATGTTTGGAATCCAGAAAATTGAATTATGTATACAGTGTGTACTTAAATTGGCTGTAAAAAATAAAAAATGGGTTGTAAAAAATTTAATTATATTATTTTGTCATCAATAGCATAATAATTTAATAGTCTATTCTTTGTAAAATTTAAAAAATCAAAAAAGTTTGTGTAAACACGTTAATAAAAATACAGGGTTTTATTTTCAGCCCCTTACAATAGAATTAGCATTTCGTTTTTACTATAATTAATCCTTTTTTCAGAACTAGTTACCAATAAGTATTACTTAAATTCAAGATATTGACATTCATTTCCATGAGAAAAAAAAAAGAAAGTAAATACATCTGCATATTTTATTTAATTAGATAATAATGAAAGTAACACCCTTGATTAAGGGTAACACCAAAACATCTAAAAGACTGAGCGCTCTTTTCGCATTAGATGTAAGCAGTTGTTCATTTACAACGATTTAATTTTAGTTATATTTTTAAATGTTCTATAATTTAGAAATATCTGTAATTACCTGTGGTAAAAATATTATACTTAGATGATAATTAGAACTTAGTTACAAGAATTTAATACGCAAGAAAAAGAAACTAAAAATTATCCTAAAGCTTCTAGATAAGATGGATAATATATTTAAGATGGATTTAGCAAATGGATAAAAAAATAGAATAATTTAATCTATAATAAGTTTTGGAGCCTCAGGATGCTGTTCTATTTTACTTGACAGGAGAAGTCTTGGTGATCTCTTACTATATCCGAGAAAATTAGTATCTAGGAGGTGCATAACATTCTTGATAAAAGTTGTTGAATGAATATTGCCGCATGATAGACACATTGACACGTCTTTTTAGTTTATATTAACAATAATTATTCAAAATTAATGATATTTCTAATAATATTAAATTTAATGTCATATAAGCACAAAACGAATAAAAATTTAGGCTTAACAGGGAAAAGCTAGTTAAAATTACACAATAAAAAGTATTTTTAAATTTGAATACTTTGTATATCGAAAATTAAATTGAATAAGAGAAAATATATTACAGTTTTCTTTCTAAAACTAATTAAAAATATCCAACAACAATATTTTACAGCACCTAGAAACACCCAGTAATATTACTGTCATACGTAATTTATTTTGGGAAACTAAACCATGGTTTTCAGGAGAGTTAGGCAACCTAAAGGGTATTTGTGGGCTAATGTTGGTCATGAAACTTCGTAGTTATGAAGAAAAAAGGCTAATAATTGTAACCTACATCATATTTTTTTGGAGCAATTTGGAGCATTTTGTATTAGCTTACATAAAATGTGATTTTAGATTAAGCAGTTCTTAATTACATCAAGGTCTTTATTGATTTTTTTTATGATACCAGGGAAGTTAAAACTAGAATTACCGTGAGGAAAAACAGTTGAAAACATTGTACTTTCTCAGAGTACCATCAGTTTTTAACTAATTTATCACCAACGTTAAACGCACTAATTTTATTTAATCAAAATATTTTAGCTTCAGCTAATAATTTTATAAGCTTGAACAATTCTTATCAGGGATTAATAATGGGCCCGTTTTCATTCAAAAATCTTCACGATTCTGAAAATATGGTCTATTAGGAACTATACGAGTGAAATTATAATTAAAAAAAATACTTTTGATATTGTGATTTTCTGCTGCTTTTGGGAACTTCTGCATCACTGTGCGGCGGCGCCAGCCGGGGTAAGCTCCTTAATGTTATAAAACACGCCACAAGCTGTTCAGATCACAGTCGCGCCGCCTATAAACCGCTCAAAAATCGCCGCGTATGTTTTGGCCTTGGCTCTTAAGAAACTCTCGCGAAAGGCCTAACAATTAATATGCATAACAAAAATTGTCCGGCATTTATTAAATTGAGAATAATGTCTACACAAAGCAAGAATTTACCTTACAAAATCGTACTCTTTGTCGAAAGCGAAATTGTAAAATCGTCTTCTGGGTGCGTCTTCGATTGTTTTGTCCGGGTTTTCTTTGAAGAAAGCAGTTAGCGTGCGGTATCTTTGTCTGGCTTGATTACTGCATCTATCTAACATTTTCACTAGAAGTGCCCATTTATTAGTGCCGTACTCTTCCACGTGTTTCAATATTTTTTTATCTTCATCCAGAGTAAATGAACCTGAAAAGAAAGCGACCAAAATATAGTACATTTGAACTAATTAGGATATCCCAACTAAAACTTCTAGCAAAAAGTTTATTTTTCGTAGAAGAGAGTAACTGCATTTAAGGAAGCAAGGTTCGTCATCAACCTTACGCAGATGAAGGTCTCCTGGGCGACAAGAGATGCAGAACAATGCAAGGCAATGCAGAGAAAAATACTTTCGAAATATTATTTTATAGCTTTAGAAGAAAACGATCTAAGCTCAAGGTGATAATCAGTAAGGCGCGATTCTCGCTATAATGTACAGTCATAAGCACGTCGGCGGCGGCGTGAACTATATGCGGATAATTTCTGATTTTTGCCGTTAAAGCGCTGCGGTCGGAATTTCTTGAAATCAATAATTGAAATGCACCAAGCCTATTGCCGTCTTGTAACTCAAACGTCAGTGCCTGGTGCCTAATCTTCGATATTATTCGAGTTTTACATTTATCTAAGCCAAAGGCAATATGGATATCTTTGGAAAATTGTTCCACAATTCTTAGTAGGGAGTGGAGATAGTTGGAACTTCCTGCATAAACCTTTATATCCTCATATACATAAGATGCGATAGTTTGAATATGGGTAGTGGGTAGGGCATTGAATCGCGACCATTGCAAGAACAATCTAAACCTCTTTACCCAATTTATCCATGATCTAGTGATGGGTTGTTATTTAACTACCTGTTATTTTATAACAATTATTTACAAATAACATAACGCCACCGTTACTACATTTAAAAAATAATGATACGCATAGATCGACCGTTTGTGAAACGAAGTCGGTGCTCTGCACCACCACGAAATTCGATGCTGCTCCAAGCAATTCCAAAAAACAACTAGTATGGATGGAAAACATGTTATTTCGACAACCATCGATACAGGCGGCGAGATACAACGGACAACGGAGTGGGGTATGCGCTACACCGAACGTAGCTGCATCGGTCGATGCCGTCGATGGTCGTGTTGGGCTTGCAACAGCTTAAAAATAATAGGATATAAAAGAAGCAGCTTTTTTGAAACAGTTGCGGGCATAACGCCTGGAGGTCGAGATAACAGGAGTGGGAAAGGAACGCTGC
>NW_022146648.1:35342-89603 GCF_002938485.1 Sitophilus oryzae | reverse complement strand
ACATTTTCACTAGAAGTGCCCATTTATTAGTGCCGTACTCTTCCACGTGTTTCAATATTTTTTTATCTTCATCCAGAGTAAATGAACCTGAAAAGAAAGCGACAAAAATATAGTACATTTGAACTAATTAGGATATCCCAACTGAAACTTCTAGCAAAAAGTTTATTTTTCGTAGAAGAGTGTAACTGCATTTAAGGAAGCAAGGTTCGTCATCAATCTTACGCAGATGAAGGTCTCCTGGGCGAGGAGAGATGCAGAACAATGCAAGGCAATGCAGAGAAAAATACTTTAGAAATATTATTTTATAGCTTTAGAAGAAAACGATCTAAGCTCACGGTGATAATCAGTAAGGCGCGATTCTCGCTATAATGTACAGTCATAAGCACGTCGGCGGCGGCGTGAACTATATGCGGATAATTTCTGATTTTTGCCGTTGAAGCGCTGCGGTCGGAATTTCTTGAAATCAATAATTGAAATGCACCAAGCCTATTGCCGTCTTGTAACTCAAACGTCAGTGCCTGGTGCCTAATTTCGATATTATTCGAGTTTTACATTTACCTAAGCCAAAGGCAATATGGATATCTTTGGAAAATTGTTCCACAATTCTCAGTAGGGAGTGGAGATAGTTGGAACTTTCTGCATAAACCTTTATATCCTCATATACATAAGATGCGATAGTTTGAATATGGGTAGTAGGTAGGGCATTGAATCGCGACCATTGCAAGAACAATCTAAACCTCTTTACCCAATTTATCCATGATCTAGTGATGGGTTGTTATTTAACTACCTGTTATTTTATAACAATTATTTACAAATAACATAACGCCACCGTTACTACTTTTAAAAAATAACGATACGCATAGATCGACCGTTCGTGAAACGAAGTCGGCGCTCTGCACCGCCACGAAATTCGATGCTGCTCGAAGCAAATCCAAAAAACAACTAGTATGGATGGAAAACATGTTATTTCGACAAACATCGATACAGGCGGCGAGATACAACGGACAACGGAGTGGGGTATGCGCTACAGCGAACGTAGCTGCATCGGTCGATGCCGTCGATGGTCGTGTTGGGCTTGCAACAGCTTAAAAATAATAGGATATAAAAGAAGCAGCTTTTTTGAAACAGTTGCGGGCATAACGCCTGGAGGTCGAGATAACAGGAGTGGGAAAGGAACGCTGCTGCATCGGTCGATTGTCGATGGAGGCTCGCAATGGGTTGGAAAATAACGTATAGAAAATAAGCAGTCATTTTAGATACGCTGTTTTTTCTGTTACGAGCATAACAGAGGGGCGGTCGAGATAATCGGAGTGGGAAAGTAACGCTGCTGCATCGGTCTGAAAAATTTTCAGAATAATATTTTAAGATCTTTTAAAAATGTATACAGGGTGTTTTGAAAAATCTGGTCATTGATTAATCACGATCCTGCTTAAAGCCCTTGACGTAAAAAGCTGATTTTTGGAAAACGGATTGACTTTAGGGTGTAGAGGTTCGATAAGAAGGGATTTTTCGAAACTCGAATTCTAAGGGGGTGAAACCACCCTCAAATATTAGTATATTTTTTATTTAAAAACCGGTGAGTTTTTCGGAAAAACTTTTCAACACGTATATTTTATTTTGTTGCTTTACATATTTTAAGATTTTTAAAAATATATACAGGGTGTTTCATAAAATATGACCATTGAGTAATCACGATTCTGCTTAAACTGGTTGACGTTTAAAGCTGATTTTTGGCAAACGGATTGACTGTGGGGTGTAGAGGTTCGATAAGGAGGGGTTTCTCGAATCTCAAATTCCAAGAAGTTGAAAACGCTCCTCAAATATTACAATATTTGTTATTTAAAAAACGGGTTTTTTAAATAACATTTCGGGAAAACGTTTGGACACGCATAATTTATTTTGTTTTTTTTACATATTTTGAAATTTTTTAAAAAATCATACAGGGTGTTCCAAAAAGTTGAGTAATTGATTAACCACGATTCTGCTTAAACTGCTCGACGTTTAAAGCTTATTTTTGGCAAATGTGAGAAAATTTTATCCAGTTTGTATGTTAATGGAAATTCTTGCTTTGCTTTATCTTTATCATCACCATTACAAATTATTAGTTCGACGCGAACGAAGTCGCGGGTACACGCTAGTTTAAGTGTAAAATTAATTCGAACTGTAGTGTGTAGTTGGTTTACTTATGAAGAATATACTACACATTTCTTATATTGCTATTTTTGACCGCAAATGGTAAAATCATAACTAAGAGCTTCGCCTGTCGAGTGAGATGCACCCTGTACACTGCTACGCAATTCAGGATCTACGCGGATCGAGGGGCAGGGCGTAGGTAGATCGGAATGTATAGGTATAGACGAGTGGCGGCATTTTGGCTTTTTTTATATCGCAATTTGTAAACAGCGCTTATTTGTAAACAACCACCGTTTTTAGAGAGGTATTTTAGATAACAATCGATATTTAGAAATGTTTTGACATCCTGGAAATACTACCACCGAGCACGTCATTGTTGCAACTTGCAATTACGTTAATACGCCTGGCGGTGACCGCCTCATTCTCTTTCAGATATTTAGCAATAAAATGAGAAACCTGTTATTTTTAAGCTGTTATTTTAAGCTGTTTTTTATAAATAACTATAACAGTTTCAACTGTTATTTAAAAATAACAGTTTTGCCCATCACTACCATGATCGACACTAGTGATGGGCATTACGATTCTTTTTAGTGAATCGAATCACACGGTTTAATTTCACATATTGAATCTCCTACGTTTCGTTCATTTGAACGAACCACATGCACAATTTACGTTTCACAAAAACAAGAATCGTAACTGGCATTACCAGCGTTAATTTGGTCGGACAATTACTTAAAGGACCAGAAAAAAAATATACAGTTCTTTCATATGTTTTTCAACACTTTATGACACTGGCGTAAATGGATTGATTATTTTACCAATAATAATTAAATTATCAATCCAATTCATATATACCATTTATTATACTTCTTAATACCAATTTAATATTTTTGGAGCCATATTTTAATTCCGATTTAATAATCATAATAGTATATAATACCGCATGATCAAAAAAATAAATGGCGTCCAGTTGGCTTGGAAATGATCATCGACGACATTCCCCATATAATTTTACATATTGTCAAGGTGTATGTGGCGCTAAACTGTATTGCTGGTTGCCTACGTGTCAAGAAACATGGCGAATTCACCAGAAAGTAAAAGAAATATTACCGAATTCTATAGAAAGTTCCAGAAACAGTTAGTAGAGGTATATAAAAGCCCGCGTTGTCGGCAGTTGGACCAGTTAAGTTTGAATATACCGCGTTTTAAATTATTGCGAATCGGACAATTTGGCGAAGGAATTTTATAAGTAGTAAATTGTGTGTTATATTAGTATACATTGTGTGTAAATTAAGAGAAAAATAAATTAGTAAAGTATTTTATCGTGAGTTTAAATTAGTGGACCCACGGAATCCGTAACAATATATAGTGACCGCGATCTTCATTTTTCATTTTATAACCATCGATGACGCCGTTTTTTTATCATATTGAGCGGAGGCTAACAATATCTATTTGGAGTTACAGAAAAACACGATTTCGTCTTTTAGTCCGACATTTAATGTTTTATAGTCAGTAATATTATTTTAATATAAATATTAATATATAAGTGAAAATTAAATACCTTACAGCACAGAATATCTAGCTACGCAACAGAAAAATACTCGAAATGAAAGAGCTAAAATTGCACAAATAGAATACTAGATGGCGCGACAATATCATAATCAGAATATAATTAGAAATTTTGAACTTTCGGTTTTGGATCGACGGCTCGTCGACGGCCTTATAGCTCGGCTAAATATGCACAGTTGCCAGATTCAAAAAGACTTGAATTGGCATCCCATTTTTTTTATTGTATATAATGCAGTATGTGTTTCTTTCTGTTCTTCTTTTCTTGTCAGATACACTTATATTAATTATTCCTTTGGCTATTAAAATAGTTTTAAGTATATTATTACAAAACATATACATTTTTCATATACACTATACCTTATAATGTTAACTAAGAAAATACCTTTAATTACCTTTAAAATTAATAATATACAGGGCGATTGATAGTGATATTTATTAATGCTGGAACGTTAGTAATGAAATATGGAAATAATTTATTAAAATGCAGTACAAAAAATGTTAACTGACTAAAAAATACTATAATAACAAATTTCTTCCGTTTGCCACATTATTTATATATTATAGACCTAGGTAGATTTTAAAAAGTGACACAGGTACAATTAATAATATATTAGTTCGGCATAAAAGTTGCTGTCACGACATCGAACCATAAATTAAAATTCATAAAATAAATTAAAATTATTAATTAAACAAATCTTTATAAAGAAACGCAAGTAAACCAAATTTGGGCCCAATCGAACTCCAGGAAATGATATCATAATAGTGTACTATATTATGGTACCACTCGATATACTTTAAGGTACCATAATATTGCAATGTCACCCAAGATCCGTAGTATACCAAATTTAAGAACAATCGAACGCCATGAAATGGTATCGTAATATGGTACTATATTAAGGTACCACTTTATATACATCATAGTTCAATCATATTACAATGTAACCGAAGATACGTAGTATACCAAGTTTGAGCCCAATCGAACGCCAGGAAATGGTATCGTAATATGGTACTATATTAAGGTACCACTTTATATGCATCATAGTACCATCATATTACAATGTCACCGAAAATACGCAGTATCCCAAGTTTAAGCCCAATCGAACGCCATGTACGTAATATAGTACTATATTATGGTACCAGTTGATATGCTTCATGGTACCATAATAATGCAATGTCATCAAAATACTCAAGTATATATCAAATATGAGCTCAATCGAACGCCAGGAAATGGTATTAAAATATGGTACTATATTAAGGTACCACTTTATATGCATTATAGTACCATCATATTACAATATAACCGAAGATACGTAGTATAACAAGTTTAAGACCAATCGAACGCCAGGAAATGGTATCGTAATATGGTACTATATTATGGTACCTCTTATTATGCTCCATGGTACCATAATATTACAATATCACCGAAGATACGTAGTATCCCAAATTCAAGCCCAATCGAACGCCATGTACATAATATGGTACTATATTATGGTACCAGATGATATGCATCATAGTACCATCATATTACAATGTCACCGAAAATACGTAGTATACCAAGTTTAAGCCCTATTGCCACCATGTACCTAATATTGCTATGTCATCAAATATGGTACTATAGAAGGTACCACTTTATATGCTCCATGGTACCATGATATTACAATGTCACTGAAGATATAGTATACCAAGTTTAAGCCCAATCGAACGCCATGTATCGTAATATAGTACTATATTATGGTATCACTTGATATGCTTCTGAAAAAAACGGCGTCCAGTTGGCTGGAAAAGGACGATCGATGACATTTCCCATATAAATTTAAATATAAAATGACAGTGATATTCATTTCATAGCTATCGCTAACGCCGTTTTTTCCCGATTATACAATATGAACTTGGTATGAACACAATCGAACGTCAGGAAGTAGTATCATAATAGTAGAACAATAATTATTATATTGTCGCCGAATTACAATGAAAATTCAGGATTCAATTATACAATCAAACGTCAGGAAGTGATTGTAATTTAGCTCATAAGATTTAATTCCAACTAACATGGCAAACTGAAAAAAACAGCTCTGATCTATTTTAATATGTTTAAATGATGTAGCAAATTTGAAGGTAGGCTTTATCAGGAAGTATTACGATATGAATTACACAATGGCAACACTGCACAAAATTCTTTTAAATTTTGTTTGTAGAAAACTGTTTTCTTTTAAATTTATTGCCCTCTATTATGTAGTAGCGAAACTACCACATCAAAATATCTGATTTGGAGACAGACTTTTAAAGCCTGTCTCCTTTTGCTACCTACAATTTTATACATGTAACGAGGCTTCTGTTGCGTAGCTAGATATTCTGTGCTTACAGATACTCCCGTACTAAGCACAGTATAAATAAGTTTTTCCCTTGTAAAAAAACTTTCTTATGGTATGCATTTTATGCCCATGATGTTTGTTTAGGGCTTGTGTTCAAGTGTAAATATTGGTGCCTGACTCTATTCGTATATCATCGCCGCGCCATAGAAACGAACGCCGCATTGTGATCCGATTCAATTCTCACGATTCTTTTTTACGGTTCATCTTTCAAATCTTATGGATCCGTGCTGGCAACGATTCAATTGAGCGAACCGTATTGTAAGCAATGAATCAATTCTCACGGCTCTTTGAACGAACGATCGCATTGTGATCCGATTCAATTCTCACAACTCTTTTTTACAGCCCATCGTTCAAATGTTATGGATCCGTGCTAGCTACGATTTATTTGAACGAACCGTATCCTAAGCAGTGAATCGAATCTCACAATTCATTGTGAATACTCGTTCAAATGAACGACTCATTCGATCTTTGCCCACCTCTAATAGTAGTGATGGGCAAAACTGTTATTTTTAGATAACAGTTGAAATTGTTATAGTTATTTATAAAAAACAGCTTAAAATAACAGCTTAAAAATAACAGGTTTCTTTATTTTATTGCTAAATATCTGAAAGAGTATGAGGCGGTTACCGCCAGGCGTATTAACGCAGTTGCAAGTTGCAACAATGACGTGCTCGGTGGTAGTATTTCCAGGGTGTCAAAACATTTCTAAATATCGATTGTTATCTAAAACACCTCTGTAAAAACTGTGGTTGTTTACAAATAAGCGCTGTTTACAAATTGCGATACAAAAAAAGCCAAAATGCCACCACTCGTCTATACCTATATATTCCGATCTACCTACGCCCTGCCCCTCGATCCGCGTAGGTCCTGAATTGCGTAGCAGTGTACAGGGTGCATCTCACTCGACGGGCGAGAAGCTCCTAGTTATGATTTTACCATTTGCGGTAAAAAAAATAGCAATATAAGAAAATGTGTAGTATATTCCTCATAAGTAAACCACTAGAGTTCGAATTAATTTTACACTTAAACTAGCGTGTACCCGCGACTTCATTCGCGTCGAATTAATAATTTGTAATGGTGATGATAAAGCAAAGCAAGAATTTCCAAACATACAAACTGGATAAAATTTTCTCACATTTGCCAAAAATAAGCTTTAAACGTCAAGCAGTTTAAGCAGAATCGTGGTTAATCAATTACTCAACTTTTTGGAACACCCTGTATGATTTTTTAAAAAATTTCAAAATATGTAAAAAAACAAAATAAATTATGCGTGTCCAAGCGTTTTCCCGAAAGACTAACAGTTTTTTAAATAACAAATATTGTAATATTTGAGGGGCGTTTTCACCCTCTTTGAATTTGAGATACGAGAAACCCTCCTTATCGAACCTCTACACCCCACAGTCATGCCCACTTGCACCGTTTGTATAAACTTTGTTTAAAGGCTAAACAGTGATTAACTATAATAGTGGACATCAATCCGTTTGCCAAAAATCAGCTTTAAACGTCAAGCAGTTTAAGCACAATCGTGATTACTCAATGGTCATATTTTATGAAACACCCTGTATATATTTTTAAAAATCTTAAAATATGTAAAACCACAAAATAAAATATACGTGTTTAAGAGTTTTTCCGAAAAACTCACCGGTTTTTAAATAAAAAATATTCTAATATTTGATGGTGGTTTCATCCCCTTGGAATTCAAGTTTCGAAAAATCCCTTCTTATCGAACCTGTTCACCCCAAAGTCAATCCGTTTTCCAAAAATCAGCTTTTTACGTCAAGGGCTTTAAGCAGGATCGTGATTAATCAATGACCAGATTTTTCAAAACACCCTGTATACGTTTTTAAAAAAATCTTAAAATATTATTCTGAAAATTTTTCAGAATAAATAAATACCTAAATATTAAAACTTAATAACGTACTGAAACATACAGCGCCATAATAGAGAACAACGGCATACGGTCAAGTCGGCCGCTGCTGGCACGTATACGTAGACGTAAAGCATCTTTTACGTGTATAAAAAATAAGAGATATAAGAAATGCGCATGCGTACGTAAACGTTTACGTGTTTGTAGGCCGACTCGACCGTATGCCGTTGTTCTCTAATATCTCGACCTCCGCCCGTTATGCTTGTAACAGGTTGAAAAACAATGTATCTAAAACAACTGATGCGTTATTCTCCAACCTGTTTCGAATCTCCATCGACAATCGACCGTTGCAGCAGCGTTACTTTCCCACTCCGATTTATCTCGACCGCCGCTCTGTTATGCTCGTAACAGGTTAAAAAACAACGTATCTAAAATGACTGCTTATTTTCTATACGTTATTTTACAACCCGTTACGAGCCTCCATCGACAATCGACCGATGCAGCAGCGTTCCTTTCCCACTCCTGTTATCTCGACCGCCAGGCGTTATGCCCGCAATTGTTTCAAAAAAGCTGCTTCTTTTATATCCTATTATTTTTAAGCTGTTGCAAGCCCAACACGACCATCGACCGATGCAGCTACGTTCGCCGCGCCGCGCTGTAGCGCATACCCCGCTCCGTTGTCCGTTGTATCTCGCCGCCTGTATCGATGGTTGTCGAAATAACATGTTTTCCATCCATACTAGTTGTTTTTTGGAATTACTTCGAGCAGCATCGAATTTCGTGGCGGTGCAGAGCGCCGACTTCGTTTCACGAACGGTCGATCTCTGCGTGTCGTTATTTTATATCTGTTATTTTTTAAAAGTAGTAACGGTTGCGTTATGTTATTTCTAAATAATTGTTATAAAATAACAGATAGTTAAATAACAACCCATCACTATCTAATAGACACTACTATACCTAAATTATTATTTATGATAAATTTCGAAAATGAACAATGGCGTGTAAACAAATTAGAAAGTAATCTGTTATAACAGACGAAACAATATACAAATGTATAATTTTATTACGAAGTAATCATCATACCTTTTTTTAGAGCTTTATCTACATTTGATGTATATCTAGCCTTGATCTGTACATGGGACCTATTCGGAAAATATGTTTTCCATTCTGAAAACCTTCTGCCAAATCTGTCTACCAAAACCATCATTAAAATATCTTCCGCTATCGTAAATTTTCCCCTAAGAATGCCTTCTTGACAGCTGAGAAAATACCTGTACCTATTAAACAGCTGGCATTTTGTTCGACCTCCAAAGTGATACGCCACCCTATGCCATGGTGTGTAATTTCCTTGAAAAAAAAGCATACAATGTCAGTTTGTTTAGTAAAATAAAAATATTAATAAAAATAAATAAAGCCGACACCTTTGTAGTAGGTTTATTTTTTGACAAAAAAATTGTTTTTTTCATCAGTGGAAGAAAATCTATAAAATGAAAGTTATTTATTGTAAACACCACTGGGCGTTGAATCCTAATGGAAACCAGCTTGTCAGTGACTTGTTACTAGTATAACAAATTTGCCTAACCGACGAAAAATGCTTTACGTTTCAGAAGTATACTTCCTCCCGTCATCAGACGCAAAAAACAAAGAAAAAAAAAACTATTTAGAATATCTAAATACAACGATTCAAGAATATTTTAGTTTTCAGCAGATAGGTCTATTATAAACCGTTAAAAAGTAAGGTGTTTTTGAATAGTTGTATTTAGATATTATAAATAGTTTTTGTTTGTTTTCTTTGTTGGCTTCTGACGACGCCGACGGCGACGGGTTAAAGTTTGATTAGCGTTGTTGACAGATGATTAGTTCGAAATTTCTACACAGATAGCACATTTTGGAAACAAGGTTTCCATTTGTTGTCGATTCAGTTTCGAAACACGAGTTTCTCTTTTTTAGACACAAATATTATACAATGTAGAAGATTTGTGTCCATGTCAATTTTATAAAATGATGAACTAAAATTGCGCCATGTTGGCTAGTGATAGCGTTTTATCTAAGAATATATGTTTTAATAGGTTCTTGAGCTTTTAAACTCATAAGAACGCGTTCTACTTACAATAATTTATATATTTTTATTTTCAGAACCATGATAAATAAATAATAAAAATCTATATTTCAAACAAAAATATTTCGTAGCAACAAATAATGATATATAAAAGGGGCATTAAAAATATGAAACATTATTAAATTAAAAGATGAATTTGCTGTTGCCAGACATTTTTTGTGCGAGAAAACCTAAAAACCAAAGATCTTAAGACAAAACAATAGGCCCCTTGCGGGCGTTTTTTTATTGTCTTAAAATGATCATTTAGACCCAAAAAGCACCTCTGCGTAGTATTTTTAAAATATCTGGTGTATTAATGCCGTAATAAATGGTTAAAATTCAAATTGATGAGAAGCCCGCTGAAACGTCGGCTTTGACCTCGCTTACGATAGTGACGTCACGAGGTATTATTCATAGATAAATGAAACAAGTTTAGATTGGAAAGTGCCCATAAGGACAATGTAAACACTATTTGGCGCTATTCTTGCAACGGTCGCGACCCAAAACTTGAAAATTTCGGAGCGGTTCGGCTTTTTCCGGAATTATATCGTCAAATATTGTTTATTCAAATTTATTATTATTTTCGTTTAATTTTATAAATAAAAGACAGTGTGTTGCATACAAGAAACTTTATTTTATATAAGGACGCATGTATGAAATACCTATAAAACATTGGAAACCGACGTTATGCCACGATCCACGATGGTTTTTGCAGTTCACAGTTCACAGCACAGCTTTTTAAGTTTTTAATGCCACTTTTTCACAATTATCACCGGTTGGAGTAAATAAAACTTGAATTAAACTCACAAGATAGCAATTATTACTTTAAAAATGGACGCTATAAACACTTTTCGGAATTTCTTTAATGAGAGCGGTTTGGATCAAGTTTGGATTTTGAAAGATTATTATGACTTTTGAAGATTCTGACTTTAACAAGAGAAAATTATTTCTGTTTTTGTTTGCCGTTGTTCTTAGCGACCGCTATAGCAGCGCCAGATCGCGTATAACGGTCGCGACCCAAAATAATTTCGCGACCTCAAATTTTTACGGGCTTTCCAATCTAAACTTTTATCTATGGTATTATTTTGTTTTGACATTCTATTGAGCTACGATTTTCGGCGAGGTTTTTTACTAATTTTCGAATGCAAAATGATTTATCGATACTGTATGGTACCAGGTTGCAAAAGTACGACACTTTCCACTCCTCGAAAAACATTAACATTAGCCTATCGAAGAGAAACAGCGAAAAATCTGACTCTAGAAAATAAGACGCCAGCCTTAAGTTCTTCAAAAATCTATATCTACCTTTGTGAAAACCATTTAATGTAAGTATTTATTTAAATTTGAAAAGAATAGTTCAATTAGAAATTTATTTTTGAGTTAGTTGAGAAATACAAATATAAAACAATAGGAAAATAAGGAACAAGTGTGTGAACTAACCTGACTTTTATTTTTATGGAGTTTATAAATAGTACTTTTTTTCTAGTTGCAGCAAAATATTGCAAATTATATGGAATGGAAAATTACCCCAGTGCAGTTATGACATTCACCATGGTGAAATTGCAAAAATTTTTAGAAAGCTGCGACCATTGAAAATAGTTAGCCTTAGTAACCCTTATTAACATACTAAAAGTCCCCATTTGTCCGATGTGTGCGTCATCAAAAAAATCGGCCGCCATCTTGAATTTTGGTACTTTTTAGGAAAAAATGTAATTAACTCGAAAACGGTTTGTTATAGCGAAAAACTTCAAGAGGTAAAAATTAAAGAGAATAAAAAACTCTATTAAAATCAATAAAAAATAGTTTATTATCCTAACGCAATGACGTAGAAAAGAAATTTGAAAATCGAGCAATTTTTAAAAGGAATCACCGAAATGCAAATTACTAATTTTTTAAGCTTATTAACAAATAACATGGATATTTAGCATCAATTCAACTGAAATACAATCCTTGTGACATTTTCAAGAAATATTTTTTATTGGTGGGTTAATATTTCAAAACTAACAAAAATTGTAAAAGCTATCCTTTACTAAATACATGTGTACTAATAACATAGTTTAAGGAAAAGAGTAGCTGCACTCTCGCAAATATTTTCTGCCAGTTTTTGCAAGCTGGCAGGTTGCAAAGCGTTTCAGTTGAATTCGGTCCGTCGAGCTGTGAGGTTCGGGCGTTGCGTCCGAGCACAGGGACGGATTGACAAAAAATGAGTGCCTTACTGTCAGGGTTCGGAAAACTACATGTTACTTTTAAAAACTACATAAACTACATTACATGTAGTTAATGTAGTTTATGTAGAGAGTGTAGTTTATGTAACCTATGTATGTAACTTTCAAATATCAAAGGTTTGAGGTGAGGTTATAATAAGTTGAAGCTTTTTGAAAACACAATGTATTTAAGAAAACAGAAGAAATATGGCTTTAAATATAATATTCACACATCATATTATTTAGACCCCTCATACAAAGCAAAATTATTCATAATATCAATACATAGTTTATTAGTGTAGTTTTCATGTAGTTAATGAATGGGAAAAGACGTAGTTTTTGAAGAAAAACTACACGTAGTTAATCAGGTAAATTACGTCTTAATTAACTACTTCCGAACCCTGCTTACTGTGCGCTGCTATTAATTGTGGAAATAATTCAAAAAATTGTACTTTGAGTCTTTTTAGATTTCCATCGGATGTAAATCGGCAAGCTGATAGTAATTATCAATTAACCTAATATGAAAATTTTCAAAGCCACCCAATATGATCTTTGTCTGTCTTGTCTTGTCAAAAAATGTTCACCTTTTAATTCTACATCTGAAAGAAAAATAATATACAAGGTGTTGCATTTTAAAAAAAATAAGATACAACATTTTTTAAATATTACGATTTTGGTGACGCCATAAAAAATATCCTGTATATGATAAAGTAAATTTTTCTACACGAATTTATTCCGATATCCTTCATGTTTAAGAAAGCATAGCAAAGTATTAATAAAGTTATATTCACTCTAGTTTTTACCACTTTTCGTATATAATGTTTTTAACCAAAGTATTAGTAAATAAGAAATAGATTGGCAACACCGCAGTGTGCTTTAAATAAAGACAGTGTACTATAGCATAATTTTATGCCGAATCCAGTTATATACAGAAAATTAAACTTGCTTTAAATAAAAAAAAGTCATAGAAAATCTCTGAAATAGATAATAATGTAAAAATATGTCATTATATATTTTTTGCGCATTTCTTCCCATCAGAAGATTACAGAACAATTGTTACCTACACGAAATGTGAAAATATTCTGTTTTCAAGCAAGTTTTTACTCAATGATCATTTTTTTATTTTATTTTATTGTGAACTCATATTTTCCTAAATATATATCTGTGAAACTATGGCGAGTGTCACGTCTATACTTTGCCTAGTTAATAGACCACGACTATACAGCTACGTCGTCGGCTACGGAGGCGAGAACAAGGTCATATAAAGTGGCAGAAAAAGAACAAAAAATTTGACAAGGAGTAAAACTACTCCTTATACTATGCTAATAATTTTTCTTATATTATATATTATAATGGTTTCCTTATACTATGCTAATAATGTGCGAAAGCAGTCTCCACCTTGTCCCCGTCGGGGCTATTTGCACTTAAACCAAGGTCTTATTGTTACCATTTTGTAAACAACTTGTTTTTAAAAATACAGTGACAGTTTGAAAAATTAGGCTATAGGTTGGAAGAAAAAAATAAAATGTAATGTAAACTGGCGACTTTCAAAACGTTTCAAAAAGATCCTCATCTGCGACAAATTACATCCGTTTTTTTTAGATCCTGCAGCCCAAAAATCTGAGCTAGTCGAAGCTGGAAATACATTCTTATTTTCATTATATGATCGACATAGGCTAGCAAGATTTAGATCAGTTGACGTATTTTAAATATAAAGCCCTTACATCTCGTCAGGTACTTATAGTAAAAATTTTGATTTAGCTACCTTACCTCCAACAACTAACGCAGCTGAAAATCATTATTATAGGACCTATTTATAAATGCAGTATTAACTAAATAACGGAGAAGAGGCAACAGAATGTGGATGGAGTAAAAAAACGGATACCTTAGTTCCAAAAACAATGTCAAACGCAGTGGCACCAGAATTTGTATTGAAAATGATTTACTGTAATTACAAATCTGGATGTAATAAACTATGTACCATTGCGATAAAAAAAAGTAGTACAAGAATTAGTAGTCCCAGATGAAACTCCTGGTCTATAAGGATATTTGAATTATATTGAATTTTGGATTTAACAAACAACACTGTTTTTTTGTTTACCCCTAATGCATCTGCAATGTCCCTTATGGGAACCCCATCCCTTAATCGCGTAAATATAATCGATTTTTGCTCTGAAGTTGAAGGCATTTTTTAAAAATTACGTGACACTGACACAAGCAGATTAAATCATATTTTGTTGTACTATTTTTTTTTAATCGCAATGGTACATGTTTAAAATCCAATATGCTATGTTCATGCTTGTGTGGTAACTGTAATGGTATTTCTTGCGAGAACAAACAAATATCGGTCGATGAAGAACAAATCGAATAAAATTGTAAATTTCATTTTTTTTCTAGAGATGACAGTTTGAAAAGTTAGGTTACAAGTTGGTAACACATTTTTATTAAAATGGTCATAATTTGAATTATTGTTATTCGATTCGTAGGGGTATGTTTATAATGTATTTATCATAATGAAAAAGTGTTAAGATCTTAGGTTAAAATCGTAGATGATATTTATGTCAAAAAGACATTCGCAAGTAGTTTATTACATTTTATTTTTTTCTTCATTTTTAATTTTTCTAATTTTTCAAACTGTCACTGTACTTTTAAAAACAAGTTGTTTACAAAATGGTAACAAAAAGACATTGGTTTAAGTGCAAATAACCCCGACCGGAACAAGGTGGAGGCTGCTTTCGCACATTATTAGTACACATGTATTTAGTAAAGGATAGCTTTGACAATTTTTGTTAATTTTGAAATATTATTAAACCACCAATAAATATTTCTTGAAAATGTCACAAGGACTGTATTTTAGTTGAAATGATGCTAAATATCTATGTTATTTGTTAATAAGCTTAAAAAATAGTAATTTGCATTTCGGTGATTTCTTTTAAAAATTGCTCGATTTTCAAAAAAATTTTGTACGTCACTGCGTTAGGATAATAAACTACTCCTCATTGATTCTGATAGAGTTTTTTATTCTCTTTAATTTTTACCTCTTGAAGTTTTTCGCTATAACGCACCGTTTTTGAGTTATTTACATTTTTTCCCAAAAAGTACCAAAATTCAAGATGGCGGCTGATTTTTTTTGATGACGCACACATCGGACAAATGGGGACTTTTAGTATGTTAATAAGGGTTACTGCGTTGATTGGCATACAGTTGTTATTTTTGTCTCTTCCTGTTAAACCGAAAATGGCTATAACTTATTCATTTCAAAGGGAGGGAACCATCTAGGAGAAATACCGGGTATAAATTGCATGCCTAGTATAATTTAGACTGGTAAATACATAGCTAACAACATAGCTAATATTTTGTTTGTCCTTAAAAATAGGTATTAACAATTTTAGATATATACTTCCTGGTACTACTATCGTTTCTGATAGGTGGAGAGTCTATCGAAACATAAATGTTCTCGGTGGAGGTGTTTATGAATATCTTGTCGTTATTCATCAAGAAAATTTTGTTGATCCCAATGATCCTCGAATTCACACACAAAATGTTGAAAATTTATGGATGAGAGCTAAAAGAAAATTAAAAAGGCAATTTGGCACCTCTCCCAATCTGTTTGGCTCTTATTTACATGAATTTATGTGGAGGAACAAAATCTCAGGAGAGCCAGAATTTCCAAACTTTTTAAAGTGCATTGTTGAACAATATCCTATGCAATAAAATATTTTCAGAATAAATCTTGATACAATCTTTATCAACATCAGAGTGAATATTTTTTAGATTTCCCTATTTCCAAACCTATATTCTTAAGTTTGGCAACACAGGATTAATAAACTGCAGGATTACCAAAGAGGGCAAGTCAAAGTATTATTCAAGATTAGTGTGAAGCCAGTACTCCAAAATCTGATTTGCCCATAAAACAAGAAATCCTAGAAGAAATCCTTTATAGGATAGGCATCGTAGAAGCTATATGAAAAGTCTAGTCTAAGAATCCATATTGAAAGAGTTATAAGGCGTTTAAGAGAGTTTGATGTGTTAAAACATTACGCTTACATCCACATTAACTTGATTTCTCAATTAGACTATACATAACTATTGCCTGTGGTTTAGTGAATAACGACCCTAAATAAGTTGACAAAAAACAGCTTTTTTAATTATATTAATAATAAATGTTTATATTTTGTCAAGATATTTACATAGTGTATAGTGTTACCATTTTATTTTGTCCCACTTTTTACTGGCTATAACTTTTTTAAATATAATATGGTTTAGTCAAGTTTTATTATGTATTAATGAAAGTTTATACTTATATTGAACAATATGACCAGCTACATGGCTAACTAAAAAATAGCAATAAAGATATTAAAATTTGTCTATTATTACTAATAGTACCTATGAACAACGTAAAATGTATAGATTTTGGTAAAATGGCAGTAAAATGCTTTAGCGAATAAAGTCTGTATCTACTCAGTTGCTCGGTCCAATCTGGGCTGTTCAGGTTATTTTTTTTTTATTTGAACCTTTTTTTTCGTCATTTTGAGTTTTACTAGTTGCACGCGTGAGTTTTGATAAGTGGTTCTTTGCTTTTTGTTGCTGAAATTTCCAAATATTTCAATAGAACGGCAGACTTTATTGGCTTGTGGTAAACTGCCTTACCGAAATCGTACCTCGTGACGTCACAACCAATGGTATAACGTTTTCGCGTGACGTCAAATTTAAAGGTCCCGGGTGAAGTTTATAATCCAAATTAAGAAATAATTTGCATTTTTTTTGGAAATAACATCGTGGGGGTGCTACGTGTTGTATTTATAAAGGTCTTTAAGTAGTTTTCAGGTGAAAATTAAAGTATGTGCAAGTAGCCTATTATGGCGGAGGTCGACATTGTTGATGGTTGTTTTCATTTTGAAATCCACACTGATATAGACTATTTTAGTTTGGTATTTTGTTTCTTCACATTTAGAAACAGTAGCGGCTGAAAACGGAAACATATTGGACACAAATTGCAGAAAATGTTTAAAAACATTTCTTTTAAACGTTTTGATTCCGCATCGAAACATTTCAGGAAACGGCTAGTGTCCCCACATTGGAAAGACATGTAATAAAGCCATATAAAATATATAGATTTCAAAAATGTTTCCTATTTGTGGCATACCGTTTCCATTTTGTGTGAAGAAACAGACATGATTATTAGAAACATTTCCTACCTAAAATGCGTCTAAAAATGCTACTTCGGCTTTATTTTTTACAAGGAACATCCTGTATAATAAAATAGGTACATACCTTGTCTAAACACATTAACCAAATCGAGGAGCAATTTATCTTCGGCTGGCGTAAAGCGACCACCTTTCGGTATTACAATATTCCTAAAATAATGCATAAGAGCGATAAATGCTGTTCTATTATTACCTGAAATATAACAAAAATAAATGAGTCGAAAAAATTTAGTATTAAAAATAATTACCCAGTTCTTGGGCAATAAGATCCCAATTTTGAGACTTATACTTATCTACTAGAGAACTGAGTTTATCATTTTCCTCTTTAGTCCAAAGGTCTTTATTTGCATTTGGGTGTAAATAAATATTCCAAAATATTTCACAGTCCTCTGGGGTGAACCTAATAGGAAGTAGAAAAGACAGATATTTACAGAACGGTTTATTGTTAATTAGGTATAATTTAAAATATTTTTCAACAGATATGGTTCAATGGACAGCTGTCCTTACGCCACGCCAAGGGCGGAGCTTAACAAAATTTCCAAAGGGGTATGTAAAGTATATCCACTGGTTCTGTGTCTATGAAAGGAATTTCAAGAATGCGGACAAAAAACATTTAAATAAACAACAATATATTTTTTAAGCGAGTGTCACAAAAAATTAATTTGTACGGATCTATTAACGTCCCAAAAGTGTATCTCTTTTGACCGCTTTTTTACTTTACGGCCGCTCTTTTACCTTACGGCCGCTTTTGCAAACAAAGTCATTATGAGGGCAGCATACTAGACACACTTGATTTACTTAAAAAAAAATTAAAAACAAAAAAAAAACCACATTATACGGGATATACTGTGATAAAAACAGTTAAAATTGCAATTTATGAAGCCGCCAATACAAAATTGTAAAAAAAAATTGTAACCTACTTCAAAAGACACTCGCCTAAAAAATTTTGTGTGCACCTCGGCCGTATGATTTTTTTCGTCTTAAAAAAAGATCAACTTTACGGCCTTGGTACACAAATAGGTATTATAAGTAGCTACCTATATAGAAGCGGCAAAGAGTCCAGGTGGACTTGACGAGTATGTCACCGCAAAACACTACGCCCACCCAGTCCGTTCAACACATCAGACTTCATTAGTCTTTCGAAGATTGCTGGCGCGTTGCACAATGCAAAAGGCATGACGGTAAATTGCCGCAGTCCGGAGCCCACCGAGAACTCTGTCTTTCGGCGCCATGTCGACTTGCTAATATCCACTCTTCAGATCTAAGACCGCGCCAGCGTGTCTAGTGTATCGTCTATCCTCGGCAGGGGATAGCTATCCCTTCTTGGTAACATTATTGAGCTGCTGATAATCAACACAGAACCTGGTGGTACCGTCCTTCTTCTTTACTAGTACTACCGGCGATGTCCACGGGCTGTTAGATGGTTCGATGACGCCCTCTTCTTTCATTTCTCGAAGGGTTTTGTTAGCTTCTTCACATTTGGCGAGTGGAAGTGTTCTCGGATTTAGTTTAATTGGTCGTGCATCACCGGTGTCAATTTAAAATTGTACTAAATTGGTACTCTGCCCTGTTTCTTCTTTATCAAACACACCTTGATACTTGATTACCAAGCTTCTCAATTTTCTACCGGGAGATAATCCAATAATCTGTTAACATATACTAGCGCATTCACCATTTTGTCCGGAATTTTTGAAGGCGAAACTTTGGAGGCTTCCGCGCTTTAAATGACTGAGGAGACTGAACAACAGTACCCTAACAGGATTCCCTTCTTCAAAGACACCGAATAATAATTAGTGTTCATTACTTTCACCGGTACAACCTTCTTCGCTCGTAGAAGGCTTTTCCTACAGTGACCTTCCGTCCTATTTCGCTGTCATGGTTCCTTGGCTCCAACAGAATAATACTCCCATTATTCATTTTATCAACCACAAGAAATGTCATCTGTGTCAGGAAAAGGTATACACCTGGGCCATGTAGTCTCCTCCTATGGAGTTGCAGTTGATTCACAGATAACTAAACACTAAAAGGATGGCCGATACCCAAAGACAAACACAAACTACGGAGTTTTTTAGGATTATGCACATACTATCGCCGATATGTAAAGGGTTTCGCCACCATCGCTAAACCACTAACCAGGCTCGCCGAAGAAGAGAGGCGTTTCTCTTATGATTCTGATATGCCGCCTTAATCCCCCTGATTCGGAGATGTCCTTTATCGACTTTATGGCCTGATACAACAATGAGACGGTGAAAACAGAACAACGATACCTCTTTTCTGTAGCTCCTGATTATTCGCTCACTCACTGTGTGGTTCGAGATTTGCGAATGTCCAGAGAAATAACCTTGACGTTCAATTAAAAGTTTAGACAGGTAGGAGAACTACGCTGGCAGAGAGAAGCGCACAACAACATTACACATCAGCCATCCCGCAGCGGGCGTGTGGACTCTATGGTTTGCGTTGGCGTACAATCCGAAACATGATCAAAGTCTTGTTTACATTTACGGAAATCGAGATCCTCGTTTGCTGTTACAACCCTAAGCAAATGCCAGGGGAGAAAACTGTAGACTATTACTAGCAGACTTCCCGTACCAGAGGCTCGCTTTGCAGCCAATATTGTCATTTGTCGAATACATCTCGAAACGAGCATATATCTAAAAAGGGGGTAACAGATCACTTAACTGCCATAGAACAAAAATAAAACACGTTCCATAAAACATTCGATATCGTCTCAAAAATATTGAACTAAAGGCAAACCAACGACAATTGCTGTCCTCCATTCGCGAATTTCAAGTTCCAGAGCTTTACGCCCTGAGCTACTCGAGAACGGTTCTGAAAGGAGCTGTGCGCGATAGACTGATGCCTTCATATGGCGCGGAACAATTCTAAACTTTATATGACTCAACTGAATGGAGTGAGAGTATCGCGTTCTTGAACAGTTCACAGCTGCACAACTGCGTGAATGGAGGACAGCAAATATAGTAATATTGGTTGCCTAAGTTGAAACAAGCAAATAGAAGAAATCGCAATTGCAGTTTCCTATGAGAACCAATCGCAGGTTGCGATTGTTTTAAAATCGCTGCGATTGAATCGCAGTTTCCGATTTTTTGCTCATTCCAGATATCCAGATTCCAGATCATCTAATCCAGATAAGTTAAACATATAAATTCGTCATATAAATATTAGTTTGTAAAATAAGTTTTATTACTTATATGGTGTTAAATGGTTTTTAGTGTTGCTCTTTTGTGCAACTAAACTTCGTTAGTAGCATTATACATTTGATTATCCACATATGGAACCCAGCAGCAGTTTAACAATATAATAAGCAAGAAATAGAGAAAAAAAGGGCCAACTAGACGCAGTTTTCTTCGATCATCTGGTATAGGTACCGTATGATCGAAAAAAAAACGGCGTCCAGTTGGCTGGGAAATGATGATCGATGACATTTCCCATATAAATTTACATATAAAATGACAGCGATCTTCATTTCATAGCCACCGCTCACGCCGTTTTTTCTCGATCATACGGTATAATGATGCCGAAAACCCATGTTGTAAACTGTTACCATGAAGAGTAGTATGGATAAACAAAGTTGAAAATTTTTATAATTATACTTATAGGCGAATAAGAATAAACTTACTTATCATTTAAGAAATTAGTTGCAATCCTACTCCATTCGAAAGCATCATTATAATTTAAAGGCGGATATACTACTTCATTATCATTTGAGATAATTTGAATCATATTTTTTAATTCAGAAATTTCTTTTGAATCTATTGCTTGACCAGATGAAATCATAATTTTTTCCTTTTCTTGAATAGTTTGATGCAATTCGTCTAATCTTCGCATTTTGTAATGAAATGCAACACCTGTAAAAAAGAGATAGCAACTTATGTTAGATATAGATACTTAACGAAATATTCAGACCTGCATTTAATCTCTTTATTTCATACTTAAACCATTTGTGGCTTGTTGTCATATCGTAATACAATATTTCACCTCTTTTATCTTTTAGAACTACATCCTGATTTCGAGGGCAGTAATAATTATCAACTGTTTTAAAATATGGTCTGCCTATCCTCCAAATCTTATTCGATACTCTTTTTGCACATTTGAGCTCTTTAACAAGCTTCTCTTTTTCAGTTATGCTCTCTTGGCATTCTATCAACTGATCTTTAATGTTCTTAAATAGCTGGATCAGTTGAAAATTCTTTTGGCGATTCAACAGTAACATTTCTTTCAGATCTTGATCTTTGCACATATCGATTAGCTTTTTCTCATTTTCAGATAATATAGATACGGGCTTGTACGTGCCGAATTTCGATATGTCTGATTTTTGATAGTCAGGTATTTCATAATCTTCATCGGACTAAAAATAAATTAGGAAAATAAAAGAATAAAAAAAATAGAACAAAAATACCTCATCGCTTTCGTTGTCACCATCGTCAATAAACTCTGTATATTCCAAATCATCAGGATCCTATAAAAAATGTGAATGATATTTTTATTAGGTGTTATTTAAAAAATAGCATATAAAAACCTCTGGTTCCAGCTTCTGTTCTATAATTAATCTATCAATCTCCCTTAATTCTTGAACTTCATCCATATCGTTCAGTTTTCAGTTTATAGTTTATAACTGGTTTAAAAAAACATTCTCCAGTTTATAATAGATATGGTTTTATATCCAGAAATAATCACAAAATTCAAAATTTGTATATCCAGAAACTACCTTTATTATTCTAAATTCGTCGGAATAAGATGGCGGATTATTGACGTATGCGACATCTAGCGTGGTATTTTTAAAACCTGGTCAAATTTATAAACAGTAAAACAGGTATCGTTATTGTAAGTTGTTTATTGTTATCAGCTATTATTAAGAAAAATCATCTTTTCTTTGTTAAAGTTTTTCCCTCTATAGTTCTTACCTGTTCTTATACCCTTACAAACATTTTTATATGTATAACTACTTAAGCCCAGTTCATACTTCATTATACACTTGCGATTTATCTTGCAATTGGTCGCTTTCAAGGTCTTCCTTGAAGGTGGCCAATCAGAACGAAAATAGAACGCATTTCGCAATTCGTAAATCGTAATTCGCAAGTGTATGAACTGGGCTTTATTATTTAAAAATTATGGAAAATAAAGAAATTAAAAAAACCTTCGATCAAATATATTTTTCTTTTCTAATATTGGGGACACTGCTTTTACTGTATTCAGTGGTCATATCATAATATAAATCTGTGGATAATTTTGACAGTGACAGTTCTTGTTCTTACTTAACCTCTCACGTGAAACTTCATACAAGAATATTTTTTAAAATCACTTAAAAAACGAAATTGAAATGATAAATTACGAGTTGCTGTTATTATTACGCGTCATGCCAAAGGTAAGTAAAAGACAAATATTAAAAGTTTCTTTATATTAATAGACTTAATCTTTAGCCTGAAACTAAACAAGTTCTTCATAGAGTTGCGGAACAAATATTTGATAAAGGAGGTATAATAAGAAAACTAGAGAATTTGGGAACGAGAAGAATGCCATATAAAACTAGTTCTCATGGCATAGTGCATCATCAAGCGAGGTACTTATTTAATATTATCCAAAACATAGTATTTCCAATTTTTTTTAGTTATTTTCTTTTGGAATTTAATGCTCCACCTAGTTCTCTACATGGACTGGCAGATGAATATGTTAGAGATGTAGACATTATCAGAAAAAGAATATATAAACAAGTAGAACGTGAACCCTTTGAATGCACTTTACATGATGAAATGCAACCAGCTCCTTACAGAAAAGATGTGCAAGACTTAATTGCAACAACCAAAAAATCCACCAAGCCTAGATTTAGTTATAACTCGGGCTTGGATTATTACCCATTTGGAAAATAGACTATTTTACTTCATATTATTTGTAGTGTAGATTTAATAAAGTAAATATAAGAAATTATATTATTTTACTTTGAATTCCACCAGTAGGTAACATTCAGCTCGATTCAATAAATCCCATCAATAAAAAGTATTTAACTATTTTTTTATTGAAAACATGATTTACAAAATTAAAATAAATAATAGTCTAGAAGTGGCCAAATCTAAATAAAACCAAAAAAAATAATAATAAATCTCATGTTTGAGAGCTAGTCTAGATGTTACATATAAATTACAAAGAAATAGACTTATTAAAATTAAATAATGATATTTTTATAGAAAACAATTCAAATTCTGAATAGACACCTAACAATTAAAATTATTATGAAAACAGCATTACTTTGAAAAATTATAAATTTCAAATAAATGTTTTGTATTATAGCTATACAGTTAGAATAGAAAATATTAGAACTATTTTCTATTATAAATTTGAATCTTCATATAACTCTAGTTTGATTTCATATACACAATAAAATGATTCTCTCATGTCCTTATATTAGTATTTACGTTATATTTAATTACATACTTTCCAGTATTTAAAAAAAATAATCACTTAAGACAACGGTCAAAGTAAATACCACCCACATAGCCACCTCTGATTGCTTTTTGAACATTCTGTTCAAATACTCTTCTGTTAGTTGTTAAGACTTCAGCAGCTTCTTTATTTAAAGGATCCTCTGCATTAGGTTCAAGAAATAGATACTGTAATCCATACACAATACTGTTTATAGTTAAAACAGGCTTCCAATCTTCCCTTAAAATATTTAGGCACACATTGCCTTGTTGGTCAATGTTTGGATGATACACCTGCGTTTCACATTTAACCTTTGGAGGTTCATGGGGATAATTTGGCCCTACTTTAAAACTAAATATAAATCGTCCTCCTTTATAAAATCCCTAAAAATTACTCCGACAATATAACGATATTATAAATTTGTTTGAAAAATGGCTCACCTCATCTGGACATATAACGAGTTTAAAATTTAATAGATCATCGGGATCTGGAAACTCCGTCGAACAGGTTTTAGGTAGATTCAATTCGCTTAGATCTAAAACAAAGATTAAATCAAAGTGCGTACGTTATTTATACTATTTCTGAAACCTTTAGTTATCCTTAACTGAGCTGCAGATGCTTTTTTCTGATTTCCAGATCTTGGCGTTCCCTCGCCATCTTTTTTCTGTTGTTTCAAAGAAAATAATTTTATCATAATTGTAAATTAGATAGTAAAGAATTTTAATATTTTGTTTTGTGCATAAAGATATGAAATTAAAGAGATAAAGGATTGCTTTTCCACTTTTCAGATATTTTTTTTTTGCAATATCTGTCAATTTTTTTGACAGAGCTCATGTCATCTGCCAAATTGTGATTTTGATCATTTTTCTTTTCCTTCTATTAATTTCTCTGTGGTCAGTTTTTAGGTTATGTAAGAGAAAACAAAATATTTGCAAAATATATTTTTTTCAAAGCAATGTTTTCTCGGTCGACTTCTTATATTTCCAAAAGATTATATTCGAAATCAGTTCAAGAAAAGTAAAAACATAATAAATTAATCGATCATTCCTTAAGAAGCTGCATTTTTAGTTCAAAATGGAGAAGTGTTGTAGGTTTAGAAGTACACGCTCAGATCCAGTCAAATAGTAAATTGTTTTCGGGAGCAGGTTCTAAATTTTCAAGTCCTATAAACTCTAATGTATCTCTGTTCGACATGGCAACCCCAGGTACCCTTCCTACACTAAACAAAAGTTGTGTTGAAGCTGCAGTTTTAACAGCATTAGCTTTGAATTGTCAAGTAAATCCAGTATCCTATTTTGATAGAAAACACTATTTTTACGCTGATATGCCAGCAGGGTATCAAATAACACAGCAAAGAGCTCCACTAGCATCAAATGGAAGTTTTGATTTTAATGTATATACACCTAGCGTGCACAAAAAACCATATAAAACAAAAGTCAGAATAAAACAAGTAAGCGAGATGTGTGGTGCAATGAGCTTGTTATTGTTAGTATTGATTTTAGATTCAATTAGAACAAGATAGTGGTAAAAGTCTTCATGATTTTGATAGAAGTTTGGTGGACTTAAACAGGGCAGGAATGCCTTTAATGGAGTTAGTATTCGAGCCTGATTTAAAGGATGGAGATGAAGCAGCTGCACTTATTAAGGAACTAATAGGAATATTTGAAAGAATTAGAACATGCTCTTGTAAAATGGAAGGTAAGATAATTAGGAGAAGGAACTAAGATACCTGCAAAGCAGCTTCAGTAAGGTTGTTAAAAGATTCACAGACTTCCATAGTTTGTTGTTTTATTCACAAATATAATTTTGACATTTTAACAAATAAACAACAATACAAACAAAAGTGTAATTATTATACAGAGGGTGCCCTTAGAATAGATGCAAATGTGTCCATACACGAAAAAGGTCAGCCATTAGGAACTAGAACTGAAATTAAGAACATTGGATCTGTAAGAGGTGTTGCTGGAGCTATTAAATATGAAATTGACAGACAAATTAAGATTAAAAACTCTTTTGGGACTGTTCTCAATGAGACCAGAGCATGGAATGCAGAAAAGAAGGTTACCGTTCCTATGAGAGATAAAGAAGTACAGCAGGTATATTGATTTAATATAAGTATATAAATACAACAGAAATGTGTAAATTAAATATTAAAATTAATTTTAGGATTATAGGTATATGCCTGAACCTAATTTGCCACCATTGCATGTAGCTATGGGACCAATTGAATTTGGTTCAGTCAATGCAGATACGATAAAAAAAATAATACCGGAATTGCCCGAAGAAATAAGAATTCGTCTAAGGAATGAGTTAGGGTTAACTGAAACACAAAGTATTATTTTAGTAGTAAGTTTGTTTTCATATAACCAGTCTATTTTTTTATTTTAACTGAATATTTTCAGAATGATAGTTGCTTACTGCAACATTTCGAGCTTGCATTAAAAAGCAAAAATGTAGATCCTATTGCACTAGCTAATTTTTTAATTAATGATTTAAATACTTCCCTGAACAAGTTAAAACTGGAAATAGAAAACATGTAAGTTTATTATACTAGCATTAGTGTTAATTGTACTTTTATATATTTTTAGGAATATTCCATCAAAATATTTTAGTGAAATTATAGACTTGCTTAAACAAGCTCAAATTAGCCATCAAACAGCTAGGCTTGTATTGGATGAATTGTTATCAGGTGATAGCGATACACCAGCAATGATTATTGAAAAGAGGAATTGGAAACAGATAACTGATGTAGATGAATTAACGAAGATATGTGAGACTGTGTTAAAAGAAAATGAGAAAGCTTTGAAAGATTTTCTTTCTGGAAAAAAGAAGGTTTTTAAATTTTTCTTAGGCGCTGTAGCAAAAACAACTGATAATCGAGCTAATATGGGTAAATGTGATGAAATATTAAAAACACTATTATCAAAACGCTTAAAATAAACTTTTATTTAAGAAATAGTCATTTGCTTTACAATTAAACCAAATTTAGATCATAGATAAATGAAACAAGTTTACACTGGAAAGGTTTTTTGCAGCGGTATACCCATAGACAAACAGAAAAATTCGATTCACTGCCAGAAGACATATGACTATTCGTTCAATTTTACCCATTCGCAATGCAATAGCCGAGAATACGTCCATCTAGCTATCTGTGTTTCGACACTAGTCCGTTAGTCTTAGCATATTCAGAAAGAACACGCTAACCTCCAGCGTTGCCAATTTGTGGAGAATTCCCCAAATTTTGGGGAATCCGGAGCCGATTGGGAGTTTTGTGGGATTTTAGCAATAGGGGCGAAAATAAGGGGAGTTTCAACATTTTATTGCTGATTGAAAATGGCGTAAAATTTTTAGCTTTAAAAACGGGCAGGACGATATATCTTTCCCAACTTAAAAATTATAATCTGCTTTTTACTTGTGCTTCCTTTGCAAATGCTTCAGTTGAAAGAAAATTTAGTGACCTCAAATTATTTAATGACTACTAGGAAGGGATTAAAAACAAGGAGGTAATTTACAGTTTAATCTCTCTAACATATATAATAAATATTGTATTTTTATTAAAATTATTTTTTTTTGTTAAAATAATCATATGGGAATTTTGGTGAATCAGGACATTTTTCTCCCCAAATTGGCGAATTTAATTTAGATTTTTGGGTAGTTTAGAAAATTGACATTGGCAACGCCGCTAACTTCATTCTTTTGTTTGTTGTTTGTTCAAAAAGCGGCACGCGGCGTAGTACAAAGGCTTGATCATTTTTAAGAAATTTTGATTGTTAATTTTATTTTTCTGCAAACTAAACAGTTGTTTTTTATTAAAAAATAGCAGACAAAGGTAAGAAAGGTAATGTCCATGCCTAAGTTTTTATTTCACTGGCTATTCTTTCTAGAAATTATACCATCCAGCCCTCCTATTTCCTATTTAATTATTAAATGAAAGTGTGAAAGAGATATCAAGGGCTATTCTGTTAAAATATCATCCGACCAGTCTAGGCCCTGTTGTGAACCAGAAGGTCTGCTAAGTTGGATGTTGGATATAGAATGGAAGGAATATCATGGCCGAGAACAAGGCATAATTGTATGTCCCTTGATGTAGGGGGTAGGTTTGTTTCTAATAGGCAGTAAAACCAAAAATTCTACTGTGAATCTTCATATTCTAGGCCTGTAAAGGTAAATAATTCCTGGAGCCATCTCGGGTATAGTACTCAAGTCGGAGATGAATCAATTGATAGCACGATGAAAAGAAATAATAGCCATCATAAAACTGTAAATATGTATATAACTAGTACAATGTAGCTATTTAACTGTAAGTACAATGTAGCTAGATATTTAGTAGAATAGGGGTATTATAAATTAATACAAAATACAATAATTGGTCATTCTTTCCATTCCCATTCAATTCTTCCCATTTAATCGTTTTCCCATAAAAAAAAGGAAAATTAAAATTAAGAGTGCCCTTAACCAAAAATAGTGAAATAAATGGAGATAGTCAAATTTTATATTAGCGTGTAAGACTTTGAATAAAAAGGTGTAAAAGGATTATAAATGCTGTATTTATATCCTTTAGTATCATGATAATATAAAATTTGAGTAGGTATCTCCATTTATATCACTGTTTTTGGTTAAAGGCACTCTTAGTTTTAATTGCCTTAACAACTGATAATCGAGCTAATATGGGTAAATGTGATGAAATATTAAAAACACTATTATCAAAACGCTTAAAATAAACTTTTATTTAAGAAATAGTCATTTGCTTTACAATTAAACCAAATTTAGATCATAGATAAATGAAACAAGTTTACACTGGAAAGGTTTTTTGCAGCGGTATACCATAAAAAACTATGTTCGATTCATATTAATCGTTCAAATGAACTATTCGTTCAATTTTTGCCCATTCCTAATGAATAGGCCATAGAACAAAAATTGGAAAAAAAACAGAAAATGTTATCTGTGGTGTAACGTCATTCCAAATGTCCAACTTACTCTTCAATTGAGGTTATGTTTTTTTTCGCTTGTGTTTTTCGCAAAATAAATTGCTTTTTATCATTTGTGTCTTTCTTGATAAAATAATATAACAATTTGAATTAAGAATACTAAATATATTAAGATGCCCTTGTAATTTTTACTTTGCTCTAATGTCAGGAATAATGCTGTAGTATCCGAGTAAAAAACAATGGAAGAGCCTTTTACTAAAATTGTTTCTCAAATATTTAACAACTGGACAGCCCTTAGACTTGCTGTCGAACATTCAGATAAATCAAACAGCAAGCAGGTAAGTTAGTATGGCACTCTTACAGGCAAAACTTATTTTACCCTTATTTCATTTTCTTTCCAGGCAGCCACGGAATTTTTAAATTATATGGTTCAATTTTGTTTGTATGAAAACAATGTAGACCTGGAAAGTATTCAAGATGCTTTGGAAGATATTTTAGACGAGGAATTCGAAACTATATGCGAAGATGAGTCTCCTAAACAAGTTGCAAATGTATTGTTTAAGTTTTTAATATTATTAAAAGAAGGTGCCGTCAATATCTTCTTAAAAATATATAATTTTTTAAAGAGGTGGTATTTTAGGAAAAACTGCAGAGTGTGAAATAGAGTTTCAGAAATTACCTACTGCAAATACGCAATGGTTAAACCAACAAAGTAGAGTGCAAGAAATTAGGAACGGGGACAGTTCTTCAGATAGTGACGATGATATCTCACCTGAAACTCCTATGGAAGATGATGGCTGGATCGAAGTAAAAGGCAGAAAAAAAAGATAACTCAATGAATAATTTTATTTTATAATGTAAACATAAATGATCAATTCAAATATATGGTTTTATGTACCTCAAAAACATTATTTAGTTCATGTCTTCGGGTACTACAATTAAGTTAATATTGCGACCATGTCTTGAAACAGACATTTTTAGTTCTTTTGCTTTTGTTTGCTGCAGCACTGCATAAACATCATTAGCACTCTTTATCGGTTGGCCATCTATGTGAGTTACTATATCTCCTGGTTGTAAACCTCCACTAAAAATAGGTATTTGTTGAGCGAAATAGGAAGTAAAAAAAGTATATATATAAATACCTATAAGCTGGTGAGCCTATAAGAACCTTATACACCAAAACACCACCCTTTAAATCATTGGGTAACATCAATTCATGTCTTTGACTTAATTCGTTCATTATTTGGGGTGTTAATGTTAACATTGTGATTCCCAGGTAAAGTTTTTTAGGTAGATCTGCAGACTTCCTTCCTCCACGGGACTGCTTTAAGAAGTCCTTCACATAATCGATGGGTATTGCAAATGATATTCCTGGTGTGACTTTCATACTGTTTACTCCTATAGCCTCTCCGTCCAAATTTACCAAGGGACCACCTGAATTACCGAATGTTATAGCTGCATCTGTCTGGATGTAGACCATGTCTTTGCCTCTGAGACCTAGTTCATCTGAAGCTCTCTGTGCTGAGCTTACTACACCTATAAAACATTATTGACTATACAAAACAAATAAAACCTAAGTAATTAAAAATAAGAATGTCATCATTTTTATAATTACCTGAAGTTACTGTGTTGCTTAAAGCTAAAGGACTTCCAATAGCTACAACAAATTCTCCAGGTTTCAGATCAGAAGAATTTCCTAATCTCATAGTAGGTAAATTTTTAGCCTTTATTCTCACTGTTGCCAGGTCACTCTTCAAATCCACATTTTCCACTTCACCACTATAAGTAGTTCCATCAATAAGTTTTACCTAAAAAAATAATATTAAGCTAAAATAAACTGTTTGCATTTTTAAACAAAATTTTACTTCAACTTTGGCTGAAGCTTTGCTTGTAACAACATGAGCGCTTGTGACTATAAGACCATCTGCTTCAATTATAAAGCCTGACCCATTGGATATTGTTAAGGGACGTCCAGTAAAAAAATCAACTCTTCTAAAATTGGGAGAGAAATTTTTTAACTTTTATCTCTGAAGGACTAGTCTTGTCTCAGCACAATACCTACTATCTTTAATTTCTATATAAACGACTGCTGGAGCAGATTTCTCTACAACATCTGCTATGAAATTAAATTGGGCCCTTCTTCCTGCTAGCTGACTAGGTTCTTGAGTATTATGAAAAAGTGTAGCAGCATTTACATGTGGTATGAATGTTAATTTGCTATTTACAGTTTTGTACGTTAAATACCCAGAAAATAACAAGACAAATGCTTTTATATAGTGTATCCTATCACTCTCTGGCTTTGTAAAGATTTGTTGGAGGTATATAAAGCTTGACTTGTTTCTGGTGGATCCATTGTTGGGGTGTGATAATATAAAACGTTTAATTTGATTATTCCATAAACACTTCCTTAAGAATGACATTTAAAATAATATATTTAATTTTCCTCTCAAAAATTTCAATATATAAGATTATTTATAACAAAATCCATCAGATCAGAGAAGCTATTAAAAATTCTAGAGAGGTATATTTTACCTACGACAGATGACAGATGGACAAAGTATCTACATCTACGAGTTTAGGAATAGACTAGAGCTAGAGATGGACTAAACACAAGAGAACAAAAGATCTACTACAATATTATTGAATTTCTGGTTGCATAAACGCCATGTTAGTTAATAGGGCATTTGTCGTACAAAAAACCAAGATTTGTCCATCTAGATAGGTCGGATCTCGCATTACATTTACCTTAGATCATATAATGTATGGTCTATGTATATATCATAAGTTTATAATTAAGTTTATATATTAGGATTTTAATGAATTTTAATAATTCATTTTTTTCTAGTTACATAAATACCTTACTAGCCTAAAGTATTACTATTTCTCCTTCACCATTTTATCATATAAGATTTTCTCATTTAACACGTTTTTGTTAAATAGCGCCGAGGTGTATTTGAAGACATTTTCTTGCTGGGCCAAATGGTTTTTATTTTTTTAAATAATGTTGCGGTTCAATCTATATATACCCAGACATCACATTTTTCTAGATATTTTAAATAATAAATATTTTTTTTGTACTTTTTACTCCAATTACAACTGAAGAGCACAAAAACAATGAGTATCCAAAAACGATAAATTTTCAGAAAAGCGGTTCTTTAATTCAAATTACGCATGGGCTTTTATCCTTTCTCCCATTTTTAAATCCCTGTTTCTATATGACCGCTATCGATATTCCCGTTTATTTTGGTACCAAAATGTGTAGCTTTTTAAGACGGAAAATATATTATGCATTAAAACCAAATTAGCAAAAACAGGATTTCCGTCGTTTCCATTTCATATTGAATTCTATATTAATAAAAAAAGGAAGGATACGTAAAATTTCTGTTCCATACATAACATATTCCATTTTTTGCTGTTCGGAAATTTGATATTTCAGATATAAAAAGAATAGAAATACCAAGAACAAAAGAATCATATCTATCAAGACCAAATAAAACACATCAAACCATACCGGGGGTGCGTCTCAAAAGTGGCTCACCTCTATAACTTTTTTATTTTTTCAGGCAAAAAAAACGAGATTTGGTATGTTAGTATATGACATAAATTAGGATTGATTGACGTATTCAATTGTTTTTGGTTACTTCCTGTTTCACCGGAAATGACTACAACTTTTGATTTTTAAATAGCACCCACGGTATTTTTTACTTTATTCGACAGAAAATGACATTCTGAATAGTATACATATCATATGTCAACTTTTGACATTTTCGCATATGGTTTATTTGAAATTATATCTTGCTGTTCGTAATGAAAATTTGATTCGAATGTGTGTGGTATCAAATAATTCGTAAAAAAATGCTTTTCCCAAATATGCTAATGAGCCACCCTCGTTCCATTTTAAAAAATTGAGATATGATTAAAAATACGATTTGGGCATTTTCTAACTGGCCAGGACAAGGCACTAAAAATATTAGACGATCAAATCTATTTTTCCAAGGCTCCTTGATTAAGAATTAGTGTTTTTAACATAGCCATGGCACTGAAGTTTAACATACATTTTTTTATTCAGCGAGAATGTCAAAAGTTGACATATAATATGTTATTCTATTCAGAATGTCATTTTCTATCGAATAAAGTAAAAAATAAAAGTGCCATTTAAAAATCAAAAGTTGTAGTCATTTCCGACGAAACAGGAAATTACCAAAAACAATTGAATACGTCAATCAATCCTAATTTATGTCATATACTACTAACATACCAAATCTCGATTTTTATCTGAAAAAATAAAAAAGTTATAGGGGTGAGCCACTTATGAGACGCACCCGGTATACAAAATAAAAGAATTGTAAATGAAAATGTTTGGTCTCGACTAGCCTCGACAGTCCGACAGTGCATTTCCGACTCGATATTCATTGTGTATTTTATTGTTTATAGTGTATGGCGTCCATAGTTTTCAGTTGTTTGATGTGTGTTTTCTTTATAGTATTGCCCATTTATCTCTCTTTGGCGGTTGCATTTTATTTTTTACTAGTTGCATGAAGCCTGGCGCATCCGCCACGACATGACATCAGGAAAAAAAGCTTTTTATTTATTTTTTTAATTAAATGAAAAACAAAAAATCCGGCGACGACGAGTTTTTAGAGGAGCCAATTAGCTATCTTTTAGTAAAAAAGCAACTTTCTAGAGGAAGACGTTACTTCAGTAGAGACGACACAGATAAACATTTTAGCATTTTATAATATGTATAGATTCCTTTATCTAGGATTTTATACGTTCTGTAGCATCCCTGTGACGTGATTGCAGCTTCCAAGCTATTGGTCCAAAAGTTACCAGGCAATCTGTTTAATATAAGGTTTGTTCCAACCAGCATTTCGGGATCCTTTCGAAATCGTACTCGAATCGGTTTTCTTGCACTTTGTTAGCATGCGCGGACTTTGAATAGTTTCGTGACGGTGCAAAAAGTATCAACGTTGAAACGCTTTATGGATTGTTTTCGGGACTGTCAAAAGTGTCAAGCGTGCGTGTATCGACCGGCTTTTTGTTTTTGTTTAGAATTTCATAACATAACCCATATAACACAACACAATCCTATAGATATCTTGAGGATATCCACCAAGGATATAGTAAATATCTTAGGGATATCCAAAAACCAGAGGAGGATATTTATAGGATATCCAGATGGGACAAAAAAATCATCTTCAAGACATCCCTAGGCAAGCCTTTTACGATTATTTGGGATATTTATAGGATAATACAAGGATGATGTTGGGAGCATTATAGAATATTATAGGACATTTTATGAGGACTGTTATTTGACAATACTTACTTCATCCTTAGTTTATAGTAAAAACGTTCGCGATTTAGTTTTATTTAGCCACATTTTGACGTTATTCATTGGATATTTTTATTAACAGCTCTAAAATATACCTACAATGATTTTTGCGTCAAAATTTAGAAGTTTATTTGTATGAGTTAAGAGCTTTCAATTTACACTGTACCATCGAAAAAAAACGGCGTTCAATTAGCTTGAAAATTACGATCGATGACATTTCCCATATAATTTTACATACAAAATAACAGCAATCTTCATTTCCAAGCCACCTCTGACGCCGTTTTTTTCGATCGTATGGTATTATACCAGACTATACCACCCTTTTATGGAGTCTAGCAGTTTATGTCTAGCAGCAACAGTTTACATCAAAGTTAGCACACAGGATACAGGCATAATTTCTAACACCACACATTCCAGAAACTCACAATTTAAACACAAAAATAGGATTTCTGTTTGAATAGATCAAACACGAAAATGGGTTTAGGGATAAAGAACAAGCGTTTTCAACAAATTTTCACTTATAATTTTGTCACAAAATTTTCATTGTGAGACCCTGAGTCGTTCGTCGTCTTTCGACATTAGTTGAGGTTAGGATAGAATTTCTTCTAGATCTAGAACAAGGCTAGAACTATGAGTATAAGAAAAAACTAAGTCAAACTCAACCAGTTTTGTTAGTTTCAGTCATTTTTAAGCCCAATCAATATCGACAAACGACCGAATTCACCTCGAATTTCACTAAATCAAAGAACTGAATAATACACCATGCAAAAACCCAAAAACAAACAACTGTCGAGATGGATTGTGGGAAATTTTTTGCGCGGGCGTTTTAATTCTCTATATTACTGGGAGTGGCCAAGCTCATAAATATCCAGATTATCCAGAAGATACCAACAGGATATTTTGTTGCCTTGACGTAATATATATCTATCTGTATGGTTTATTGCATTTTATGTATGCATTTTATGTAATATAAAAAGTAGTACATTATTTGTTTTTCCTAAATATCTAGACGATATTGTTAGGATATTTTATTATCATGAGCATGTTTGGATATCTCAGCTGGATGTACAATAGATATACGACAGAGATATCCATAGAATATTCTATTCTGAGACATCTACAGGATTTCAGGATGTCTGGAGGATAACCTATAGATGTCTTTATAAGATGATCTTATAATGGGACATTCCGACATTGTATGAATATCCTGCGGATATTGTGTGTTATATGGGAACCCTATTATTTCTGTTTGCAATTTGCAATAATAATAATTATTATTCTTGAAATGGAGAATCGGAATCTAGTACTTGTTGGTAAGTGTTATTTCAACTGTATACTAACTAACTCGCACTTACCTATCCTCTCTTTTATGATCCTGTTATGCGTAGTTTCCTGTTATTTCATTGCAGTGGTAGAATCTTTGAACATTATTTTATAAATAAAAAATTAATTAAAATTTCCTAACGATTTACTCCACACAAACTCACAAGCAAAAGTATAACGCACACGTATTCGAATTCGTAAAAAAATAACCAAGACAGAAGCATCAGCCGGACGCCGGACCAGAATCAGCTGTTAAAAATCGATAATCCCTGCCAATATGCATTACATGTGAATTACTGCGCACGAGCGTGATCGTTCGGTGACGGTTCTGCGGCGGGTTGGAACAAACCTTTACAGCGCTTTCAGATGGAGCGGACCGTACGCGCGGATGTTTTTTCAATATAGCTCATCCGGACGGAGCATACGCGACCCATGTGAAATCGTTCATATAAACTCATGGTACTTGCTCGAAGTCGCGGAGGGTCCGTCGCGGACGCTCCGCTCCATCTGAAAACGCTATTATACGTTTAACATAAAAATACAGGGTCCGGCAAAAGTGCGTCAATTGTACCTTCTAGAATAATAAAAATCTTGAGAATTTTGTTTAAATGCAAACCTAAAATATGTACGAGGATGTATATTCCAGGAAAATATTTTAACTTATATTTGGTCGTTCAAAAAAGTGTGAGTGGATCGGAATTTATTTTTTTTAAAGGGAACACCCTGTATATTATTTGCATTTTTGGATTCGGATTACTTTGCGTAATCCTAATATATTATCAGTAAATATATCTCGATTTTTGACGGTTACGGAGATATTCGCGGTTTTATACCGTACGATCGAATAAAAACGGCGTCAGCGATGGCCATGAAATGACGATCGATGACATTTTCCATATAATTTTACATATAAAATGACAGCGATCTTCATTTCATAGCCATCGCTGACGCTGTTTTTATTCGATCATACGGTATTTCATATGGCATTTTCCACCATTTCGCTCGTATTTTACCGTTGAAAGAGCCATATGAAATAGTATTGCGTGTATCTGCGAAACCATTAAAAAATTTTAAATACGTTAAATACAAAAAATGTTCATTTTTTAACTCTCCATCTAATATAAAAATAATACACAGTTTTAACACCCTGTAGCTACGAAACAAAGCAGAATCAGACCTAAGTTGATATGAAAAATAAATCTAATTTTTACATGAGGAATCTTTTCATGAGAGATGGCACATGTTTTTTGAAACATCCTATATACTAATATTTATAAATCAGATTGTCTCAGATTGTGGTAATATTAGATACCTTCCTGATAATTTAGGTTGTTAATTTTAGATGCCCGTGCCGCTTTAAAAAGCATTAAAAATATTTATATACCTTAAATTTAGAGTAAAAAGTTAATAGGTGTTAAGAACAATAATTATTGTGTATTTTATTGTCTAATTTATTTTTTAACGTTATTAGTGCATGAATTCTTAAAGTATAATATAAATATACATAATCATGGCTACTGAAAAATGTTGTCTTATTTCAAGCAAACCAATTTTTGTTTAATTATTCGGAGTATAATTTACTTTATTAGTAAAGTAAAATAAATTCATATTTTAAAAACACACACTTCTGCTAGGAAGCAACTACTGGCAACTATTACAGAGAGCAAAGTTTACAGATATTCTGTAAACTTTGCTGAGAGATAGCTTTCTTTCTTCAACGACGTTATCTGTCGCTTTGTGTGTACCAAATAACGGATCTGTCCGTCGTACAAATCCACCGTACATATACGAATATGAATAGGCCCCTTCAAGCAGTTTCGGCTGTTCGAGTAACGAGTATTTAGTTACTTTTTCAACATCTCTATCCGCGCAGATAAAGAATCCGCAGAACAATGAGCTATTTTTTGCGAGAGTCGTGCAGCACTTTTGTCTGTTCCAAAACCCATTTTAATAAATTTTCACCCCTTATTTCACCCTTTTAGGAGGTGAGTTTTCAAAAAATCGCCTCTAAGTACTCACTTTCGCCACGTAAGAAACCTCTATACAAAATAGCATACCCCTAAGACTAATTTAAAAAAAAATATATGTACAAAATTTCACCACCAGTTTTACCCCCTTATGGTGTGAATTTCCAGAAATCGCTCCTCAGTGCTCAATTATGTCACCCAAGAAACCTCTGTGCAAAATGTCATACTTTTAGAAGCGATTTTAACAAATTTTTGTACAAACTTTCACCCCTAACTTTATTCTCTAGGGAATAAATTTTCAAAAATCGAGCATCCACTTCCACCACTTAACCACTTCCACCACTCTGCGCAAAATTTCATACTCCACATTTAAAAAAAATCTAAAAACTTTCACCCCTAGTTTCGGTAGTTTCACCCCCTTAAAGGTTGAATTTTCGAAAAACGCTTCTTAGTGTTTATAATTAGGAGCTACAGATGCAGACGCACTATTGCCGGACCCTGTTTTTTTTTAATTTACATTTTTAACTGTAAAGTAATATATATTACATTTAAATGGAATATATTACATAACAATTAGGTATGTCAATTACAGGTTTGTTTTCTAACATTTTTTTAAATAAAACGAATAATAAAATTTCAATATATTGTGTATTTGTCATAGGTATATGAAAAAAGCAAAATATAAAATGGACAAACGCTTACTTACATTGCAATAAAACTGTCACTTTTAGTTTTGCGCGACTCCTTGTGTCAAAATTAGATGATTAAATTTCGCCACTTTACACCATTTGATGACCGATTTCGCCTCTAGTGTTTGTTCGCACGGTTAGTCTTTAAAGCTACACGCACACTGGTGCGATCACGGCCGCGATCACGATCACGATCAGGGCAGCAATAAAGTGTTTGTACACTTAAATCCCTGATCGTAATCGTGATCGCGGCCGTGATCGCGGCCGTGATCGCGCCAGTGTGCGTACAGCTTTACTCCCGTTCATGGCCATTAAAGAAAAAGTTCTAAAGGTTTAGTGCTTAAGGAGCGCATTTGCCAAATTTCGTGTTTCTATGTCAAACAGTTTCGGTTGTATCACCCTCGACAGAGGATTAAAAATGGGAGATCACATTACCTCTGTTTGCCTAAAAGCCCAATTAGTTATAAAAACACTTAGCACCCTGTTACCCAACTTGCGGGGACCAAGTGCATCTAAAAGAAGGCTTCTGACTATGAAAATGCTCTCCATAGTGATGTACGGGGCGCCTGTATGGGCCGAAGTCATGAAAATCAAAAAAGTCCGGAGGAGAATAATCCAACTCCAACGAATAATGGGAATCAGGACGTGCTCAGGGTACCGTTCAATATCTGCAGATGCGGCCATTCTTCTGGGAAGCCTGGTCCCACTGCATCTCCTGGCAGCTGAAAGCGAACTTCTTTTTGAGAAATAACTCGCCGGAACCCCGCCTGATGCATTGAGACGCAAACAAGCTAGAAGGGATACTTTACATAAATGGCAAATGGAATGGCTTGCTCCAGGAATGGAAACTAAATGGATCAGGAGGCTAATCCCGAAATGTGATAAATGGTTTGACAGGGCATGGGGAGAAGCAAACTATTATCTGACTCAGGCCTTGACGGGACATGGGTACCTACATCGGATAGGGAAAAAGACACCATCTGCGTCATGTGTTTTTTGCAAATATCCCGTTGATGATGCAGAACACACAATCTTTTTTTGCAATAAATGGAAAGAGGAAAGAAAAGCACTTTGTGATGAAATAGGTGATTGCATTACTGTGGGAAATATGGTAAGCCATATGCTTAAAACCAAAGAGAACTGGAATCACATTAATGACTATATTAAATGTATAATGTCGGAGAAAGAAGAGAAGTAAAAGTAATGAGGAAAAAAATGAAATGAAGAAAGTAATACCGGCGCTTACTCGCGTAGATGTCCACGGGTCCACGGACGGGACCAGTAAGTGTGGCAGGAACAGAGGAGATGGGTTTAGTCGGTCGGTTACCTCCCAGAGTGGGGGCACCAACCCGACACTATCCAGGCACATCAAACCAAGACCGCCTTATGCACCAAAGCCTGGATTTCTATTAACAGATTAAGAAAAAAATTTCGGTTGTTCTAGTAACGAGTAGTTACTTTTTCAACATCTCTACCCGACGAACTATTGCCGGACCCTGTGTATAATTAAACATCAATGTTATTACAATTTAATTAATTAAAAAAACACCGAAGAATCCGCAGAACAATGAGCCATTTTTTGCGAAAGTCGTGCAGCACCTTTTGTCCCACAAAATGCGATAAGAGAAACGAGCGAATTTTCTATTGGGGCCCGTCGCGCTATCTAATTAATCCCATAAGAAAATCACAGGGCACCGCGCGCTGCACCATAATTGATAATTATATTCAATTTAAAATGTAGCTCAAAGGTGAATCGTGCCCATTAAGGCCGTAAGCCGTCGCACAACACGGCCTTTGGGCGGTACCCGAGTTGAAATCTTCGTGCTTTGAGGAAACGCGCTGCGATAGGAAAAGGTCACCGGCGTTCTTGACAATATGGCGAATGCGCGAGTTGTTTATGCGTTTTTGAGCCTCTAGTGTATTTTTAAATATTTTTTTTGTTTAGTTTATATTTGTGGTTTAATATTATTAGTATTTGTGTATATAATATTTTAGTGTTACGTAAAAACTGTATAAACACTTTTAAAGTATATAATTTAGTGGGTGATTCCAGGATTCTGAAAAAGTTCCCATATCAGGTTATACAGGGTGGTCCGAACTGTGTTCTGGAAACTTCGGCGGATGTTCTGCAGATGAAAATGAGTAAAAAAGCTCGTATAAATGTATGTCCTAAAATGTTTAGTTTCGGAGATACAGGGTGTAGAATTTCGTTTTTATTTCGATTTTTTCCTAATAATTTCTAAAGTAACGTCAATATTTGGAGGAAAATTGATGTTTGGGAGTTTTTTGACATGAGAAATTTAATTTTGATGTCAATAATATGACTCCTACTTGTAGAGGGCGCCACCTACGTATTTTTAACCGGTTTGAAGAGCAAAATGTTCCAAGCCCAAATTAAGTCCAACTGTCTGCTAGTTTGAGGGATAATCACTTTTTGTCGGTACCTGTATAAAACTAATAAGTAAAAAATATACATTTACGACGTTTTTACTACCTAAGAAGGTCTCTTGGTAAAAATCGCTACGAGTAATGGTTATCTTAATTTCAACCATTCAGGTCAAACCAAACCAAAGCCAAATTAATTTTTCTAAAATTTTCAAACTTGAATAAGCCCGCGAGGTTACATTGTGCGTTTTTATACGTACGAGCTCTGACGGAATTTACTCGCACGACTATTTTATTATAGTAGTTACATTAGATGCGCGTTCATGGTGTCCTGAGTGTCGAGTTCGTCAAAACAAGCGCCATTACTAGGAGTTAAGTTTTGCCGCGAGTATAAGTCCAACATCTAGTACCAAACCAAACCAGAATACTGTTTATCTCCAGAAAAAAAACTGTAATGTTGGTCTTAGATTTAGATCTTTCCGAGCGAAAATATTGTTTACAAAGAAAAGTTTTGAATGGTGCTCATCCAGATCACAAGGACTGTTTTCCAAATAAACACATCTAGAGAATTTTGTAGATGCAACAAAATATTTAATTTTTTTACTTATTTTTAAGATAAATACATAGCTTTCTTCGGGTTATCGTATTTTCACTAGTTTTTATACATCCTTTAATAAATAACACTAACCAACAACACTTTAGGCATTGTTTCGATTTTTGTCCACATTGTCCATATAAGTGGAGCACTGTGCGCCGTGCTGATTAACTGGAATTTAAATTTCGCGCTGGAGACTCAGGTGGCAGCGCCGTTGTAAAAAATGTCAAGTTGCCGCATTTATTTATTTATTTTCTGACATTGTCATTCGTTTTGACACTTTAGTTTTGTATTACGAGTTTTTATTTTAAATAAATAGTGTTGTGATACTTTAAGCTTGAAAATGTTTACTAGCAGACCTTGCAGTCGAACATTGTTCTTTTTAGAACCTCTTTTAGTGCGAAATGTACAAGATAGCTTAATAGCAGTAAAAAACTCATCGCAACTTTATTAGAATATTTTGAACGGGAAAGCGGTAGTAATGGTCCTTTATGTCCCTTAATTGCTGTTAAAAAGGTGAGTTTTCTTGGCGTAAATAATAACTGTTTATATATTTATAATTAATTCATTTTTGTTTCCTAAAATATTTTGATTAAAAGAAAATATATAAAAGTGGGCAACACTGTGCCGGTCAAGCTTAATCACGTGACTAAAAGTTTATTTGGTATAAACTGTATGAACCCTCTGAAGTTTTAATTTTTGGTCTAAAAAAAATTATCCAATGTAAAAAAGCTCTAAATTTTTAATTTAAACCATGCCGGAATCATGATACAACATTTAAATAACATGGGATTTTCTGACCTTTTGCATTTAATTTTTTATCTCCAAAGCAAATGAATCTACAGCTCCGACAAAGACATATTCTAATTCAAAATTTAACGCTCTACAAAAAAGGCCTCTTTGTTTTTTTCCATAAAAATATTCCTTTAAAAGTTATTCGCGGACAAAGTTATGCACATAGTTTATAATCAGATTTTTCTATCATTCACTGCAAATTTTAATTGCGTCTTTTTATTTTGACTAAAAAAGGATCTAGAGCCATACTTTTTTCAATAAAACAATATTTCTTTACCAACTTTAATATGGAAAACTAATATTGCGCCATCTATGATCAATTGATCAAAACTATAATTTAAGGTTATTGTTTCATTGCTTTTCAGTGTTCGTAATTATGTGTGTCAATTGAAAAGAATGAACAAATTTCGAGTGGTTTTATCTTAAATATTACTTGTACCGAATTAATGAAATTAAATTATTAATTAATTTAATTAAATTAAATTATTAATTAATTTAATTAAATTAAATTATTAATTAATTTAATGAAATTAAATTATTAATTAATTAAATAAAATTAAATTATTAATTAATTAAATAAAATTAAATTATTAAATAATTTAATTAAATTAAATCATTAATTAATTTAATTAAATTAAATTATTAATTCGTTATTTAGGAGATGCAAGACCTTGTCGTTGGTGGGGAAGCTCCTGGTCAGGTGCTGGGGGAGTCCTAGCGCCTAGCAGTCTAACAAGCATCTCATCATTGTCCCTGGCTCTAGTGTCGTGGTCAGGGAATTGTACCAAGACATATAACGATGCCAGACGAGGCTACCCCTGTCCGTCGCCAGGCACCCTCTACTGACTGTGTTTATGTCTCGCGGGTAGAGGGTGTGGGGGTCTTGGCTTAACCGCCTGGACCAAGAGGAAACAACCTCACCATAAACCTAAATCCTACAATGGCGGGACCAGGTCAAAGGGATGCGTGGCTAGATAGAGGACTAGCCATTACTGGCCTCCACCTTGGGGCATCAGGGGGCATCCCATTGTATTTACCCCTTACTTCTACATGCGGGGCTCTGTAGAAGTGGACCGACTATCCCTAGCGACTCATGGGAACACTATGAAATCTAGCATTAAAAACACCACCGGTGAAGCTGTGGGGAAGCCCCCTAGCGACACTGGGAATATTGCAAATGAAAGTTCCAAGGGATCAAATCCAAAGGAAACTACAAGAGAGGCGTCTGACACTTGCTTGGGATCATCCTCCACAAGTGGCACACAAGCTACCACCTTCTCCAGCAAGTGTCGGAAGCCTACCTCTAGACCCAATAAGCGACACAAGCTACCGTTTCGTCTACCCGGCCTGGGTCAACCAGGCGGGCTAGACGATCCTCTGAGAGTAGGTCTTAAAGGAGCAGAAGCACGGAGATACCTCCGACTGCTCCACGAAGGACTTGCTCCAGAGGAAGCAAAAGCGAAAACACTCCTCCGAAAACACTCCTCCAGCCCCCCCAGCCTACCATCCCCCATGCCGCCCAGCCATGGTTAGGTCATCACAATAGGAATTGACCTCAAATCCAAGGAGGCAATAGAGAAAGAGGGACATATCCTCTAATATAGATACGGTACAACACCGGTATCAGGTCTAAGGAGAGACCAAGTTAAAGAGGTGGAGAAAATGGAGACAGATCCCCAGCCTCCACCTCACAGGTTCCTCAGCCGGAGGCAAGCTCCTCGACTGTGAAGGGCGGCACGGAGGGCTAAACTTCAACCGTGGAAGAGTGGTGTACCCTCGGAGGAAGAACTGTTGTCAGAGGAGGATGGGAAATGTCCCCTCTACAACAGAGGTATGATGAAGTGACTGTGTGATGACTCAAGGAACAGGGGCACAACAGGTCTTTTTAAGATCGCAGTGATTAACCCTCACTTCCTCATTCTACATTCTAGGTATTTTACTTTAGATGGTCTATGTTGGATGGAAGGTTGAAAATATAGTTTTTTATATATTTATTAATATATCTGAAATACTCGAAATATATTTACCTACTCATATCTTAGGATTAGCAAAGTGATCTGAAAGGCCAAAAATTAAACAAAATACAGGGTGTTCCATTAAAATCATTCCATTCACTCGCACTTTTTGAACCCTATAGAACTTGAAATATTTTCCTGAAATACATCTTGAATTTTATACTTTAGGTTTGCACTTAAACAAAGTTTTTTTTTTTTTTTTTTTTTTTTCTGGGAGCTACAGATGCCCAACGCACTGTGCGGACCCTGTATAGTTATTTTTGTTTGCAAAATAAACTCTTGATTTGCTGTTCTTTTTGAAAAATCTAACATAACAATATACAATAGACAGCTTCGTCGTCAGATAAATAAGAAATTTTTATAACATCGGATCTGTGGAAAGTCCTGAGTTTGTTTTGCCAACTTTTCGGTGTACACTGAATTACTATAAAACATTAATGTTAAAATTCCTCTACGCCTTTTTTTCTTGAATTAAAATCTAGCCAAACCTAAAGCAAATACGACCCGACGAAAAGGAAAAACGAAAACCAACACGACTGAGACCTCCGAGAGGCGAACACTTGTTGCGATGCCCGTGTAACTATGAAGATGATCCCTTGCGTGGGCGCGGGTACCATAACCGAACGACTTGGAGAAGGAGGTCGTCGCGGTCGCAGGTGCGATACTCATTCTCGGGAATTTCTTTCGTTTCGTTTATTTGTAGCCAACTCAAATCGATTACCGGCCATATACGAATGGGCAAATGGAACTCTAATTTATGGTTGTCTTATTTTCGTTTGGCTAGAGTGTGCGAATGGAAAACAAAAAGTTAATTTACAAATTCAAACAATACTCTATTACTTTTATTTATGTTGCAATATACAGTAGGGTGTCCGTTATTTCCCAAGTTGACATTTTTTTTGGTGCCGCCCTCTGAAGTTTTAGTTTTTGGTTTAAAAAAAATATCCAACGTAAAAAAGCTCTAAATTTTTAATTTAAACCGTGCCGGAATGATGATACTTTTCCCATTTAAATAACATGGGATTTTCTGACCTTTTGCATTTAATTTTTTATCTCCAAAGCAAATGAATCTACAGTTTCGACAAAGTCATATTCTAATACAAAATTTAAAGCTCTACAAAAAAGGCCTCTTTGTTTTTTTCCATAAAATATTCCTGGTTTGGTAGGGCCTGGGGGGCATGGAGGATGGTGGGCTGGGGGGGGCTGGTGGGGCCTGGGGTTGAGCACAGGGGGGACCTAGGAGCCTTTGTTTTTCTTAAAATGGATAATAATTAAAAAAAGCACATTTTTTAATAAACGTTTACATGAATTTCTCTATCAATCAATTTCATAGACTTGGTTATCAAATAGTGTTCCCGTAGATTACTTAAATACCTACAAAATTTTTCTAAAAAAATAAAAATTAACACATTTTTTTTGAACACAACAAAATAATATTAACTAAACAAAACTAGAAAACGTCATTTTTACTGCATCACAAGCAAATAGAAATTAATGCCCAGCCCAAAGTCATAATTCAGGATTTTTCTGGGGGTGCCCAGCAGTACCTGGTGGGGGGCCCGGCACCCCCTGGCACCCCTGTAGTTACGCCAATGTATACTGGGTGTACTTTTAAAAAAAAAAATCATCCCGATCCAACCACTCTTTTGAGCAACCTATAGAATTTAAAATATTTTCTGAAATACATCCTAGAACGTACTTTAGGTTTGCATTAAACAAAATTCCCAAGTTTTTTAATCTAGGAGCTACAAATGCCTGACACACTATTGCCGGACCCTGTACAACTTTAATATGAATAATAATTACAAAAATTTCTAATTATTATTCATTATAAATAAACAGCACCAGCTGCGGAATTTCAACCGGTCGTGTTGGGGAGCGATATCAAAAAATATTCTTTGGCGATATTAATGACAAAATCTCTGTTTTTGACAAAATTATATAAGCTATTTTGATAATTAATAATTATTATTGTCCACCTCTGAAACAAAAATACATATTACAAAACTACGCATAAGGGATGACGCTCTTTCTTAATCGCTTTCTTAATCGCAAAAATCTCTAGCAAAAATAATTTTACTATTGGGGAAGCTTGACCAAGATGGTCGTTTACTATATATACGCATAATATATATATGTATATGTATATATATACTCATATATATATATATACAATATATGTAATATATATAATAATATATATAATATCTCTATATATATATATATATATACCTTATATATATATATATATATATATATATAATATGTATATATATATATATATATATATATATATATATATATATATATATATATATATATATATATATATATATATATATATATATATATATATATATATATATAATATATATATATATATATATACATATGTCTTGCCACTTCAGGCCGACATAGGGATTCAAACTTGAGCATTGGCGATTCCGGGACAATTATTTTTAAGCTTTTAAATAATTGAACCAAGACATTAAATATTAGAAAATAAAAATATTATGTGTGTAGTACATACATTTTTTTAGTTTCCAGGTCCCGGCAAAGGCAAAACTTTCGCCGGAACAAACTTCTGATTCCTGGTTAATCTCGGCCAAACCGGGACGGTTAGGAACCCTAGCGACGGCCAAGTACCCGCACAATAACGTGAAAAAAATTATAGTAATATATTTAATCATAAATTTAGAAATGTTTTTTTTTTTAGTTATTAGACTGAAACTGTTTTATCAATTTTTTTGTGTAGAAAAAATTATGGTTTTCAATCAAATTTATTAAAATATCTGGGACACACATAATGAGGAACCAAAAGACTACTTCAGTTGATACTCCAGGCAATGCCCTCTATAAAAGATCAGCCTACGGGCGGACTTTTGTTTACTTCATCAGCTGTACATACTTAGATATTGGGTTAGATTCTGTATTCATATTTTGTCGGATGATTTTTGGTATTATTTGTTATTGTAGTGCAAAAAACTAATTATTTTGGTGTTTAAGTGACATAAAGTACTACCAGATATATGGTCACTGATGGTCACTCATTTCTCATAAAAAACTGATATACACGTTTTGTTAAGTGCTTAACCTAAAAGTGCCCATAATTTTTTATTTATCGTGATTTTTGTGTGTTTTTAAGACTCTAACAATTCATCAATAAAGCTTAAGTGGAGTGTGTTTTGGTGCTATGCCTCATCTTTGTTGTGTTCCTGGTGGAAAGGATAGTTACTAAACGCTAAAGTATCCGGAAGAGCAAGAAAAGTGGGTACGAGTTAGAAATCAAGACAATTCTATAGAAAATATCTTTAATAAATTTAAAATAATATTCTCCCGGATGGTATTAAAGAAAACTGGACAATTATGTTTATTTTATTCATATTGTGGAATCTCACTCCAAGTGTTGTTGGTTCCTTCGATTTAAACACGTAAGTAGGTATTATGATCTAGGGAAAAATAAAGAATATGTGTATTAAAGATCATGAAAAAGATTATTATTTTGCAGGTTCAAGGTAAAAGATTTTGTAAAGACAAGAATGATAAAGTTTAAAAGAAGAATGTGTTTTTGTTTGATAATATAATGTGTGTAAAAAGCTGCTTTATATATTTAATTTCAGTAATTTTTTACTGAATAGTGTTGATTATTTATAATACCATATTAATATCAAATATTTAAGTGATGGCTGAATACAAATATGAATAAAATTGTTATATTGCAATACAAAATTAAGTTTTAGAATAAAGGTGTGACTAAAATGCTAGCAATTAATGTTCTTTGTTTAGTGGTCAGATGTTATTTACATTTATGTAAAGAATTATATCATCAGAAAAAAATCGGCATCTAGGTGAAACTGAAATGACATCAGTGACATTCCTAAATAGTGTACCATAATATTAATAAATTTTTACAATCTTGGAAAATTTGATATTCTTGAACCTTGTTTCTAAATATTCTAAGCTTGATTTTCTTGGGATTTTAAGGTTCGGGAAAAACGCTGATTAAGTTTTCATTCGGTTTTTCATTGTTTTTATTTGGTTTAAAAAAAAAACGTTTTTAGTTAACATTATAGCCTTCATCAGTGTTGTGTCATATGAAAGAAAAATAGTGTCGAATATAATCAAAAATTACATATAAAATATTTACACCACGCACCACATAATGTTTACTGCGTACTCCATAGTCAATGTAGATAGTTTGAGTGTTAAGAATAATAATTCTAAAAATATGTGGTCATCTTTTGATAAGTTTATATTAGTTTATTAATTGCAGTAAACATTATGGTGTGAATGGCATAATTTTTGGATTCGCATATTCGACACTCATGACCTAAAACGATGAAGGCTATCAGACAACCGGGTTTTCAGCCATCGCCAACGTTTCGAACTAAAATCAAGAAATCAAGAACACAGAATAATTTTATATAAAATGCCAGCGATCTTCATTTCCGCAGCCATCGCTGACGCCTTTTTTAGATGATATTGTATTATTTGTAAATATAATTTTTGAACATTGGTACTTGCAAAATATACATATAAATTTTGTGAATGCAAATAATAATACATCACTATTAGTAGATATTGATGTTTTTGTTAAATAAGATCGATTTTAAACCCAAATTTAAAATATATTTACATTTTTTTTTTTTGTTTTTTTTTACATTGTTGTATGTTGTAAAACATTTACTGCATTTGTATGGTTCATAGTTTATTTGTAGTATTTATTGATATAAATAGGTATATATGTTGTCGTTATTAACTGTATATTATGTATATTTCATGTAAACTATATCATTTTTAAAATACAAACCAAAAATCTGAGGAATAATTATGTTTTCCATGTATTCTACAACATATTTATTAATCCGTAGTATCTAACTAGCGTGACGTCATAAATCTCGCCCCAAGGCTGTTCTATTAGAGACGGCATTGCTCCAGGGAAAGGTGTCAGGCAAAAGAGGACCTGAAAGGCGCAGAATCTCACAGAAAGGCACAAGTTCATTCAATGAACGCTTGGTCCTTAAAGAAGAATGAGAAAACATATCGCAATATGATATATTGTAGCCGTCAATGACAGTATGAACGGACATATACAGGCAGTTAGAATAGCCAAGGGAGGCAATACAATGTATTAGGGTATTTTTTACATTTTTTTTCTGTTTGTATACTTGATTATTACCTCGATTATTACAAATGTTTTCTGTAATATCGTTAATTCTGTTATCATTATTAATGTTTGTTAAAATCAGAACTGTATTTTTAGTATGTAACGTTTATTTTTAATTTTGAGTATTCAGTATCCAATGCAGCGTAATATGTCGTTATGACAATAGTTACCAAAACCATCTCGTCATATCAAAGAAATTACATCAAAAAAGTAATGACAATTCAAAAATTGCAAATTGATCGTAATCAGTTCATTTCGCTCTTAAAAATTAGCAAAGCATGTGTATTGACATGAATAAAAAAACAAAATACTCAGGAGTCATGGTTCTGACTGTAAAATTATATTTTAAGAAATTCATACACGAAATTGTGCACAGGGTGTTTTAAAGTAAAGATAAAAAAAAAAAAACAACCCCTCGATTAACCCACTGTATAATACGTCTACTAATGCCCACTTGCACCGTTTGCTTATAAACTTTGTTCAAAGGCTAAACAGTGATTAACTATAATAAAATAATGTATAGTTAATCACTGTTTTATTTTTTTTTTTTTTTTTTTTTTTTTTTAAACATAATTAAAAAACTTAGTTATCGAATTAAAGTTGGTATAATTATGCACAGCTTGCTAAAAATTCATGAAAATAGGGCTAAAATAACAGGAATATAACACTTGACAACAAAATTAAACAAATTGACCAAAAATTTCTCAGTTGCGTTTTTGCATCTGAGTCTGAACATATATTGTTATGGTGAAAATATATTGTGGTGAAAATATAATGTTATGGCTTATCTATTTTATTAAAATATATATTTTTTAATAATTTTTATAAGTAGGCAACATTTATTGACAACGTATAACAAAACCAACGAATTAATGAATCTACCCTACATAATGTTTTACACGTTTAAATAAATTTCAAGGGCAATTTTTATATCCTTCCTTAATTAAGGTTTAAATTGTTATGATATAAGAAAATTCAATTTTATTGTATATTGCCGTGGACATGGCTAATCATTAACAACATCTCCATGACTTTACCTTTGAATAAAACAATTGTTTTATTCAAAACACTTCGTTTTGAAAAAATCAATAGTAAACAATTATATATAATTGTAAAACAATTTGGTTTTATTCAAAGGTAAAGTCATGGAGATGTTGTTAATGGTTAGCCATGTCCTGGCACAACAACTCAAGTGAGCCCTCTTAAACTATAACACACAATAAAATTACATTGCGGTAAGAACATATTACAATGATTTAAGGAAAGTGTGTTAATTTTATTACGAAATATACTTTAATTTAAATGATAAATTGGTCTTTAACTCTCTCTCAGTTTCAATAAGCGTGAAATCGTCGTTCTGAATATATCAGTGCGGCGACAAATGATTGCTCGAAGTGCGTGCGAGGGTTTAGGGGGGGAACAAAGGCGAAAAATAAAAGACCCGAGCCCCATATGGGGATCACTTAAGCTCCCGCTGCGCGGTGATCGTAAATCGTATGGGAAAACATGGACGATAGCGCTTGTTATTATCGATTGAAAAAATTTCAACGACAAATTGTTACATAGTATTTGTGATTCGTTTTTACGAAGCCTTACTTAAATGGGACAGAAAGCAATTTTTTATTTCAATTTAAGAACTTTATTTTTATTAACAACAATTATAACAACCTTTTATTAAAGCCTGTTTGATACTACAGATATTGTCGGTTTGTATTTTATTGCCATGTATTGAAACTAGAAAAATTTTGGACTTCCATTGTCAACATTTCAGTCAAGTCATATTGCTGACCGTTATCAAGTGTAAAGGTGTTTACAACCTCATTATGTAATACTGACATTTCCCCCACCCATTTCCCTCATACATTTCCCTTACCCATTTCCTTTACCCATTTCCCTCACTCGGATCTTCTTATTTCTTGCCTTATTTAATTAAACAAAATATTCTTGTAATATCTTTATTAAATACTTATCTAACATCAACAAAATAAACAAAGAAGATTAACGATAATAATTGAAGATTTTAATACATTTATTTGCCAATACTACAATAATTTTAATACATTTACGCGCCAAGTATTTTCGGCGCCGTCGTGCGAAATAAGGGAGGCGCCTTTTTAATATTATAAAGGTGAGTATCGACTGCCCGCGGCAAACCCTCGAAATTGGCTCGGCTCGCGCTCAATGGATACCGAGTTGCCGCGCGAGGTAGCTTGAACTGATGTTCGCTCGAATCTGCCGCGGTGCGAACCAATCTTTGTCGGTTTTTGGGTCAGCGGCAAAGGAGGTTCAGTGAGTGATTTCAGTGCAGTTGGGACGGTTCGTGGCGATTAATTTGGCTCGCGCTGCAGAATAAAGCAAAATTTGTATATTCCACAACAGACAGTGGCGCGTGCAGTGTTTTCGCAGTTTTAACCATGGATAATGAAAAGTGCTGACTTCTAATTCAATTATATGGTGCTAGAGAATTACTCTGGAACAGCAAATATCCACACTACCATAACAAGTCGCTGAGGCAAGATGCATGGAACGATATAATACTTCAGAGCTTCGCATAATGCGTCGCAAACTTCTGGAATGATTCTTGAAATTGATTGTTTTAACACTCGAAAAAGGTATTACAAGCTAATATATGAGTCTCCTGTGGCTAGAAACCTCAAAGTTATAGCTAATCTTTCACTAACTGGAATCACATCTCGGAAGTTAGTGTCCATTTTCTTCACGTATGGCTCAATTAATATTTTGAACTTTGCGCAAAATCTCTGGTTGGCATCTTTGTGAAATTTTTATTAATGACTAATGAAAACATATCGCATATCGTCCATAAGTCTACTAATACCATACTGCATCCTATTACTATACATTTTCTTCATCGACCAATGTGCACTTTTCGTTTCGTTTTTTAATGATGTGATGAATTACAATGAAAGCAGCTGCTGCTCTTGCACGAATGTCCATGGTAGCAGTTTGCGAACAACTACGCGAAAGGCTGGAGCGGTTGCCTTGCGAGGCCGCCGCGCACTACAAAATGAATGCCAAAAGTTTGGCTCGCGAGGCAGATAATTGGTTTGCCGCGGGCGAACATGGCTTGCGAGGCAGCCGCGGGCAGCCGATACGCACCTTAATATTAAGCCAAAATTTCCAATGACCAGCGGCGCGGCGCTCAACATTGGTGGATAATATATTTTCACCACTGGCGTTCATAGATAAAAGTATTACTTAAATTTTATGCTTTATTAGAAGTTCTAAAAATGATTTTATTGACGCGCAAGTCAGTGACCGCAGGCGCCTCTAGGGCTTTGGCGCCGTCGTGCGCCGCACGACCTTGCCCACATGGACGGCGCGTCCCTGTTTATTTGTTGAAATTAATGGTCAAATTTGACTTATTGTACGCGTTAACCGATATTGTTAAGAGGCCGCCCTGATAATGTGTTTCACTCATTGATGTTTCACTGCTGCAAAAAACTTAGAAAAGGTAAAGAGTTTGAATTGCTACAGGAAAACCATGGCAACGATGTAGTTGAAGATATCATATTTGCGGTTTAGTTTTGGTTCGCTACAGATACATCTACATAACCCTCAGCCACAGCACTGGATCTAGACGCTTCAGCTGTAAAATATCAGCTCCGCTATTTAGCAGCAACGTAGCCGCTGTTGGTCTAAAACATGACCTGTGTAGGTTTTCGCATTGGGAGGTTTCAAAAAGCTAGCAATTTTGTACGGAAATTTAGATATAGTAATTATATCCAAAGGGTTGTTTGTGTTTTTGCTGTATCTGACAATGAAGGAGATCCTTCCTAATCGATATTGAACAAAAATCTCTCATTTTCAATATCTTTTCGTAACTGTATAAATTCTTTCTTTCACAATTTCTATCCAACCTGTGTTAGTTATCATAAATGATCTGCTCTTATAAGTTTTTGTATCGAGAATTTCTATGCAAATTTTGTTGTCTATATTAATATAAATAGTTTCATCTTCAGTAGCTCATCACTACGACATGCCCCCAGACATACACCTGCCTCAGCGCAACCTAAAAAACAATGAAAAAAGAAATATTTAAAAACAGAAAAAGGAAAACATTTAAAAACTTACTTTACCTTACTTTAATTGGAAGGAATTCTTGAGGTGTTTTCGTGAGAAAATCCTCCAAGTTTTACCTGGTAAAAATGTACTGGTAAGTAAAACCTACATTCGGGCGTTTTAAAAAAGCGACGTGTTTGTGATATTTTGATATGTCCAGTCTTTTCCCTTAATTTTAGCATTGTCCGTATCATGCTGTACGTAGCCCAAAGAGTAAACGGCTTTTTCTGCCTTGCCATGTCGCTAAAATATGCCATCAGGACTGTCTCCGAAGCAATATTCTTAGCATTTCTTTCGGCACACCATTTTTCGTATACTTTAAATGCTATTTCATATCGCCCCCTACTTTTGTCTGGAAGTAAACTGGCTTCTGCTCTTTGTGCAGCTTCTTTAAGTTCTGGTGGAGTACCAATATTAAGGTAGTCTTCATTATCAGAACTTTCCGACAACATTCTGGCTTTCTATGTTATATAAACTCGAAAAAGTGAACGAGAAATTCAAAGTGTCACTTAGTTGATTGTTTTGCTGTTGACCTTTTGCGCCATAGCAACCACTAGTACCGGTAACTATAGATATGGAAATGCCAAAATAGAAAACGACAAATTTTCGCATATTTGTTTCTTTCAAAATAAAATACTGTCCGTATTTTTAATTAATGATGGTTATTACATAAAATAGTATACAAACCTCGGAGGAAAGTTTTCATTATTGTCTTGATTATTGATTTAGTTTATTCTCGACAGTAATAAACAACTTCCCTCCTCGATGTATACTTTTAATAGCCGGTGTCTAGTAAAGTAAATATTTCAGTTAACGTCCCTTTTTGCTGCCGGGGCTAATCTGGACGGGGCCTATTTTGTTTACGCGGAATCCGAACCACGGTCCTCGGCCATATCATGGTCTGTAGATATTCGATCTTATCCGGCCTCGAACCGGCGTGAGTCAGCAGTGTGTATCAATAGATTTTACACTTTTCCCTCGGACAACAGCACGATACAGAGTTTCGGTCACCCGTCCATCCACCAGTATCGCATTCCGTCGCTTAACTTCGGTGTTCTAATGGGAACGGTGTTTCAACGTAGCTAAGCCGTTGCCGACTT